>NW_026542758.1:0-239484 GCF_028750875.1 Macrosteles quadrilineatus | reverse complement strand
AATTGTGAAATAAAAAACGTCAATCTCTAGAGGACCGCAATTCCTTAAATTTAACTCCTTATCCATAATTATATGACAATTTGCTGATGAGATATTTGGACCCAAAGTTAACATTGTTCTTATGGGGAAGAAATCCAACATGGCTTCCACTACGGAAGACTCTTAAGGTGATCAAACAAGTTTTTATCTTTACTAAAGAATTACTAAAATTTGTTAACTTACTGCTGGCGACAAGGGTGGTACCATGCATAAGTTTTATCAATAAATAAGTTAAACATGGACAACGTTATGCGGTTATAAGTCAGGAAATATTTGTAGATACATTAAAAAGCAATACCAAGTTATGAAATATCGTAAAATATTTACAGGAAATGTTGATTACTGTATATACATCGTGAGTATCTACATGAGTTACACACCGGTGATTTTTGAGTTGACTCTTTTAAAACTCATTGAAAATATGACTGTTTGTCGTTTTTGAAATACAGTAACTACTGTAATACTTTGAAATTGCTCGAATTCGAGCAACATGTACACGAGTTTGAATATTAAATTGACCGACATATTTTTGTAATAGCAGGGTCAAATATTGTGATCAGTGGTGAGGTAACTACCGTTACATTTATTCAATAGAGAAATAAATACAAATTGATAATACCGGTTATTTAAAGCCTCGTTGTCCTTAATTTTCTTTCTTAAAAATAAAATAAAGAATGAATTTTAGACTTTTGGTGACATTAGTTTGTACTATTTCTTCTTGAATGACACAGCTGTCTTGGTAAGCAATAGTTATCTTGGTAAACTATGTATTTGCTGAAGTGCACAGTGTGCTACTTAGCCTGTGAAACGTCTTTAGTTTTATGATTTTGTTGTAGGCCTATTGAAAAGATTATTGCACTTGCGATTAATTAAATCCGTTAATGGAAGGAAACACGTTTTAAAACTTACTTTTTTTTTTTTTTTTTAAAGAGGTTGGCGGCCTCTTTTAACCTTGCATTTGCCCGTCCACATAGACTAAGCGCCCGTGCGTGGATCGTTTACAGCAAAGCAAGGAGTGAGCCGGTACAGTACAAAGGTGAACTGTACTGATAAAATGTTATCGGCAGTGACCAGGATCCGAACCCACGACACTACTGTCTTGGGCCCGAAGTCCGCGACGCTACCGACTGAGCCACCGACTCACTTGGTTTGGATTTGCTTTCAAAATGTGATCGGAATTGGTTACGGACTACGGTATTTGTAAACAACATTCAATGTAAACATATCAGTCACAGCTAGAATAAATAATCTTGATTCGAACAGCTGTTCGTTATTTCATAGTTGAATCTGGTTGAATATGTGATAAGCATTGGGAGAAAACTTACAAAAAAATCGCACAAAATTGGGGTTTTAAACGTCCGTCATTTTATCTACAAAGTAGTGACGACATATTTTAATGGCTAAAGACAATCTCGCCAATCCAGTGAATACATTAAAATGATTTGATAGGTACTCTCGTTTTTCAGGAGAAGGCCGCGTAAAATGGCTCTTGGGCCGTGACAGACAAGAAGACAGACAGACAGAAATTTAGATGAGACTTGTTTCGGTTTCTTTAATGTATAAAACGTAAAACTAACCTAAAAGTTTATGATTCTGAGAAATGTACAGACAAAACTCTAATTTTATTTATATAGACTAGTTGTTTCCAGTTAATGATATTAACTATACAGTATTTAAAAATCATTAAACTATTTTAATTACATTTTAATTTATCTATACGAAAAAAGGAGGGACTTTTTAAGCGCTTAACTTTTAATTATCCATAAATAAAAATCTTAAGCTCAATACTGTTTTAATAAAGGTTTTAACAGAGTAGGCTTAGAATACTGACTGACAGACCAGTTAAAATGTTCATCTTACTTTTAAAATGTTAAATAAGAAACTCTTCACATACTATGTTTTTTGTAAACACTCTAACGTCTTTAGCCAGATGACCTTGGTTTCGTTGTTCTTTAGATCATCAAAAGCGCGGCATCTTGACATTGCTACGTACCCCATGCTGAAAGCAGGGTATGCAGCTCTAGCAGATAAAGACCAACTTTTCAAGTGCCTGTCCTTTCATTTTGTAATAGTCATGGCAAAAGCGATTCGACAATCATGGGAACTGTCGACGTTTCAATTTTAGAGGAAAATTTCCTTCTGATGGTTCTAAGCTTAATTGGAGCAGTGACACTCGTTTTCCAGCTGAACTTTAAGTAATAATTTCAAGATTTAGGATTTCATCATTCATCTCTTTCACTATTAATCTGGTTCTATTAACCAGTCCTTTTTGTGGATTTAAATTTCTTAGTAAAATTACAATTACACCTTTTTTGGCATGACTTGCGAGGAGGTAAACCACTTGGTACTAAAGTGTGAAGAAATTCATCAGGCACATGTATCTGGTCTCCCTCTTCTTGAATCAAAGTGTCCACTGAGTAGTAAACTCGGCTGTCATCATTTAACACCTTTTTTTGGCAACTTGCGAGGAGGTAAACCACTTGGTACTAAAGTGTGAAGAAATTCATCAGGCACATGTATCTGGTCGCTCTCTTCTTGAATCAAAGTGTCCACTGAGTAGTAAAATCGGCTGTCATCATTTAGTTGCTCAACTATTTTATTATTTATTTCTTTAAATTTAAATTGCCCTTTACCTTTAAGGTCGTAATTCCTTTCTAAAGGGAACTTTCCATATACCTAATGTTAAAACTACCTCATCTGTACTTATTTGTTTGTATTACTGTATTCTGTTTTGTTTATTTCAGCTTACTTAACCAATTAATAATTTTATTAATCGTATACTCTAATACTAGCAGTGTTTGCTTGTATGTATGTATGTATGTATGCTTGCTTGCTTGCAGAAAGATCTCGAAAACGGCTCCGACGATTTTCTTCAAATGCTGTAAATAGTTTATTTTTGGCCTAAAAACGAGTTTACTGCAGTTACAACTGCCAACAAAATTCTAAATAAGTAGAAAAATAAAACAGAAAGTCCCATTTTTTTATATTAGTCTTATGGGTTGCTAAGTAACCATGTTGGTTGAATTAAATAACAAGGAAAAAGTAAACAAAAGACTTGTAAGTTGTAACACATGTGTTCATAAATGCATCTACTACCAAGGCCGCACTAGATCTACTGCATCTACCCACACTGGAAATTACAAAATTTAGTACAAAAGCAAAAACATCACTTGTTACTATTGAGCAATGGTTATACTGAAGCTTACTCGATACATTGTAGTAAAGCCAGAAGTGTGGAGTGTAGGATCTGTTATGACGATTTAAGGTACTTATGGAACAGCTGAAGCCAATGTTATTGTTAGTTCTGTCCGGTTTTCTGTAGACGTCGTGCTTTGTTTACAATTTGTTTCTTGTTATTTCAGTAATTTAAAACCTCGTTTAACCAAATAATACTATTTAATCATAAACGATAACTCGTTCACTATATTATACTAAATACTATATACTACACTACTACTACTAATACTATACTACTACTGTCGGGACCACGTAAGTTTGCGTTTGAGGGAGGAGCCTATTTACCATATGGTTTTGAATGAACCAATGAGAACCGTGCGGTGTTGCCAAATCTACTTCCCAAAACAAGCCCACTCTGAATCAAGGTGTATAGAGTTAAAGAGGTGGGCCAGACAGAGTGGACTGCAACTGCGAGTGATGACGTCACTGTATGCCCAGCTGCGGGCGCTTCATTGTTGGAAGTGCTTACATTTTACTAATTCAGATACGAATGATATTTTCGGCTGGCGTAGCTTATTTGAATGGCATTATAGGCTATTTTTCTTAAAATCAGTAAATTCAGACTTGTATGTTTAATTATGAAATTTATACGTTTTAAATTTCAGTAGTAAGACGTGTTTTCTTTATTGGTTCATTGGTGATGCGCTTTTGTGCTGTGTTTAAGGTGAAACAATATTTGGTCTGAACAATGTTAGCAATTTCTTTATGAATAATTCTAGGCCCCAAATCCATTTTAGTTTATTAAATATGGATAACAAGACATGCTTTTATTTACTTTATACTTTTCCCAAATTTACTCCATACATCTTGACTCTGAACGCCTGCCACTTTGCTTCAGGTAAAATCCTAATCTTAACCGTTGAGCTTCAAAGAATTGTTAGACCTTGCTTCAAGTTAATATCTTTGTTTCGTAGAGTATACCTTAACGATAATTAAAAAAAAATCATTCTTGTAGCTTGTGTGCGAGTATAGATGAATTAATTGAGTTCAAGCAAATGAAAAGCTGCACAAGCTTTTATGTATTAAAATGCATTTGACCAAACGAGTAGTGGGACTCTAATAGTAACAGTCACATAAGAGTTTTAATGTTTTTCTTTGCATCTGTGCCTTAAAAAGTTCTATTTATTTTTGAAAATTTATAACATTAAATAGTAGGTAGTAGAAACAGGATACCGTTATAAAAAATAATGGGAAACTTTAGTAGACCTATAAATTACATTCCTAAAACAATGTACTTCAAACACTATGTGATAAATTTAGAATCATCACAGCCAAACCAAACCCCAATAATCCTTCCTGCAACTGTTGATTACCAATTATTTAGTTCAATATTTATGATTAAGGAAAGAATCAGTGTATCCACACAACGAAAACAAAAATTATAATTTTTGGATCGAGAACCCCCGTTTTATCCCACATCCCACTCATAGTTCAACAATCCTGTTCTCGGGAGAATAGCAGTGTGGCCTTGGAATAGCCCCACGCATGAAAACACTGAAAAGGATGTGTGTGATGAAGTCGGAGAATCAACAATTTAATTGTTTATTATCAGCTGATTAGTTGGCAATTTAATTAAGCATTACAATTTTACTTATTTTCTATCAATCCTTGAATCTGATTAGTTCGTTACTTTACTTCATTGTTTTTAAGTATATAAACAATGTGGTGAAGTGAACCTTATGAATTCAGCTATAGTTTAAAAAAAGTTGGAGATAAAAGTACTATATTCTTAAAGTGTTTCTATCAACTCAATATTTTGTACAGTATTTTAAAGACTTGTTTGTACAGTGATCTCCTTCATTGGTGAATAGACATTAATTAGTTATGGTAATTGCCGTGTAAGTAGGTATTTTAGTATACCGTTTTAATTTATTAGTCAACTTAATTGTGTTTTACATTTGGACAAAATGGATTGTAATAGTGCTGGTGACAATATCGTAACCAATGAAGTTAATGCTAGTTCGAGTGGACAGCCATCCAGAAGTAAGGGTGGCAAGGGAAAAATATTACGCAGTGGTGAAAGGCGTATTATTTATAACGTTTACAACTTCTTTAAGAATATTTCATTGCCTAATTTTAGAGAAACTCTAAATTTCAAGCAAAGTGGAAAACTGTGTGCTCAGGCTTGTGGTGTAAGTGAAAGAACAGTAAATACAATAAGAGCAGAGGCCAAACGACCAATAGAGGGTGAACCAACGCAATCTGAAATGAAGTTTCCTTCACCAGGTAAGCAGAGAAAGCGAATACCGAAAGTAACCAGGGTGTCTACTACATTCTGGATAAAAAATTCATGGACAATTCCCGTACATTTAAGGACACTTTGCCGTAACCTTTGTCGGTGTCATTAGGCCTACCGAATAATTTTCCTGATTTGTCAAACTGTATTAATCTTGTTATTCACTGTAGTTGTACCAGAGAGAAAAGTAAATAATAATAGATAAGAGTTAAAAATTACAAAATAGAAATTTATTGAAAGTAAACAAACATAGGCCTACCTATACTTTAGGTAAAGCTTTTATAGTGTAACAGAGAAACGCAATCATTGTCTCCTGCGATAGCGACAAATATCTCCATCCATCACGTAAACTTCATAGCATAGCTTATCCGATCCAGGCGGATTAATTTGGCATGATTCGCCCTGGCACAACGTTAGGATCTCGACTACTTTTGAAAAAAAAATCTTTAATGCATATTGTTACTCAATTCTTAGTACAAAATCAAGGTATGGTAAGCGGCTATTAATAAGCAATAAGCACAGAGTAAGATTATTGTATTTTCATTTGTAAAGTTAATATCGACACATAGCTATCATTAGTTGTTTATCTTAGGCTCAATTACATTTTCTTAATATATTTTACAGCTCTTTCAAGAATCAAAATACCCAGGCCTAGACCTAATTATTTAGGAGGGCCTATATAAACTGAGTAACAAACAATGAGGTTATAATAGCAGCAAAGTTACTATCATCATTCTAGTTCATAAGATTTTGATTGCTTAAAGCATACAACTCAATAAATAAATTTATGGGAAACAAAAAACATTGAAACCTGAATAGCCAACAATATAAGACAAAGATACAGAAAATGCAATGACATAATTTGAAACCAAGCAGGCCTACATAGTGATAAAACATTAATGCAAACAAAATGCTTGTGGTTTTGTCAATTGAAAGATAAAATGTCCATAAAAAAGGGGTTAACTTACATAATAAGACTGTAGATTATTTACATGTTTAATATGAAACCATAAACAGTTTTATGGCACTAGGCACTGGCCGCGGCAAATTGAATCTTCAAGCCGAAAGTACAAGTAAGAAGTTAAATTTAACAGCCATTATAAAGCTATTATTTTCAAGATAAAATAGGTTTGGGATCTAATAATAATTACCCTAGTAATAAAAAAAGAAGTTGTAAAGGAATAAAAGTGATACAACTTTTATGAGCTAGCTGCTGAGTCAACAGTTCTTGGAAGTTCTTGACTTGACACTTGATTGTCGTGATAAAATATTAATGGGTTTGAGATTGTTAATGGGATTTTTATTGCATAATTACTCTAGTAATAAATTATGAAAATGTAAACAAACATCTGATAAACCTTTTATGTGCTCCTAACCAACTATCGATCAATAAAATTATGGCCCATCAAAAATTTAAGGACTTTGTCTGGCATTTAAGGACAATTCCCGTACATTTCATGGCCAGTAAAAATTTAAGTACAATTCCCGGTTTTCCCGGATTTCCCGGTTGGTAGACACCCTGGTAACAGGATTTGACGACTTTGAAAAGGATGTTTTGAGACGAACAGTACAAGAGTATTACGATAAAGGAGAATTTCCTACAGCAAAAAAAAATCACTAATGATCTTAAAGAAAAGATAAACTACATGGGATCGGTAACCTCGACCAAACGATTGTTGAGGCAAATAGGTTTTAGATACAAAAAAACCAACGACGGTCGAAAGTTTTTATTAGAAAGAAACGACGTCGTAGCTGCTCGTTTAAAATTTCTGAGAACCATGCACGAGCTCCGAGAATCCAGTGACAGCAGACCCGTATATTACCTTGACGAAACGTGGGTGAACGAAAATCATACACAGAAGTACATATGGCAGGATACGACTGAGTCAGGTGGATTAAAGGTTCCTCTCGGCAAAGGTAGGAGACTAATAATTTGCCATGTTGGTTCAGCGAAAGATGGGTTTTTGCATGAATGCAAGTGGGTGTTTCAATCAAAAACGTCCTCAAACGACTATCATGATGAAATGAATGCTGACTCATTTAAAGAATGGTTCATTAAATTGTTATACATTTTGGAAGAGGGTTCGATAATTGTAATGGACAACGCACCATACCACTCCGTCCTCGCCGAAAAAATACCAAATACATCGTGGACAAAGGAAAACATTCAAAATTGGCTATCTGCAAAAAATATACAATATTCAACGAGTGAAACCAAACCAGAACTACTCGCGAGGGTTCTTCCGTACAAAACCCAACCGAAAAAGTATGAACTAGATATTTTGGCCAATGAAATGGGGCATACAGTGGTCAGGCTCCCTCCTTATCACTGCCAATATAACCCCATCGAGTTAGTATGGGCTAAAGTGAAAGGAGAGGTGGCATCCAAAAATAAAACCTTTAAATTAAAAGACGTTGAGCAACTTGTACATGACGCTCTAAACAATGTCACGAAAGAAGACTGGAAGTCCAGAGTTCTACATGCAGAAGCTCTGCAGGAAGAGGATTTTAAGAAGGAGTGTGTTAGAACCGTAACAATAGACAAATTAATTGTAAACTTGGCGGAAAGTTCAGACACTAGTAGTGAAGCAGAAACCGAAGAAGAGCCGGACGCTGAAAACTAACTACCTCATAATTAATTATCCCCCGAGACTGAATAGATCCAAACAAGTAAATAGGACACATTTCCCGGACCTTTATAATGTTAATTAAAGTTATGATCAGCAGCGTTTGATTTTTTTATACTCATAGTAGCTTTATTTTTATCATAAGTACCATTGCTAAAGAACCACAATAGTGTTTTACATAAAAAATAAGATAACAAATAAGAAAATGGTTTTATTAATAAATGTTTAGGCCTACATTAATATACTACTACCATTGCCTATATAACACTACGTAGTGTTATATAGTCAATGCTACTACTAGCCAGCTTTGCTCTGGTTATTTTTGTAAATTACTAGGGATGCGGCCTCAGGTCCGCCAATTGAGCGGAGTAAGCAAGCTTTGATATAAACAAATAACTTTAATTTGTTTTCATGATTCAAATTGAATACGCATGATGACGTCACCATAGCAACAATCCAATTGAATTCTCGTGGTTTGGTTGGAAGAGTTGAAGGAAATATGAATCCAGTCAGCTGTTTCTATTAGATCATTGATTTTTAATTGTATATATGAGTAATAGTAAAACTGTGTGTTTGTAATAGCATAAAGATAAGTATTATTTTGTCAATATCCTAATGTTTGTTTAGCTCCCATTTATGTAATAGGCCTATAGGCTTCCTTCTCATTTTCCCCAACTAAAACATTTAGCCAATTAGTAAACTTTGCTCAGCGAACAGAATGACAGAAGAAGGTGACTATATATAGCAATACCATAGTCAATGGTCACCACAGGAAATAAGGCGTGGCTAATTTCACGAGCTGATGATACCCTGAAAAAAGATTGTGGTTGCTGCAACGCTTGTGGCATTGAATTGGTGACGTTTGCGCTAGCTCCGCCCCATTGCCAAAATATAGGCATACTGTACTCAATAAATAGATTAGATTTTAAAGACGGCACTGGATAGAGAATTGATGAATTAAACAAGAATATATTTATTTCAAAACTAATATTTGCCAAAAAACTAATAGCAATAACAACAATTAAAAGAAATAATCTCCTTGGAATAATTCAGTAAGGCCGCCAGAAATTATGCGAATCGGTGTATTGTTAATCAACGCTTAATGGCCGGTATTCATCGGACTCCTTTTCTTTTGTACTGTCTTTTGTAAATAGGCCATAATGTGCATGTGTAAGCTGAGGTGCCCGTGGGTACAGAATGTCGAGTCGCATACGCTACGATTCTTTGTTTACATCTACGTTGTTATCTAGTAACCATCATGGCAACTCATAAGACTCATGTTAAACATTGCAAATTTTATGTCAGTCTTAAATTGTACAGGTATCATCAAATTGAAATTTGTTTGTTTCGAAACATCAAAAATATTTGTCGAAATACCCCTGGCAAGTTTGGATTCAATATGTTCAGCCGTTATTGAGTTAATTAATTGATTACATAGTTTGCATAAGGTCCGATCTCAAAGAGCTTCGCTCGCTCCGCTCAATTATATACTTGGTTTGAGATGTTTGTTTATACTGTGGAAATTTATGCCAGCTGATTTGAAAATATTGTTCAGTATTTTAATCAGTGTTGTCAACGGGCGATGTGGCAACGTCGCACTAGCCTTGTCTTGTGATTGGCTGCCACCAAACGCAAACTTACGTGGTCCCGACAATAGTATACTACTACTACTAGTAGTACTATTATACTATATTATTATACTACTATCGTTGCTATATAAGCAAACAGTGAGACACAAATAATGAGAAACTAACCCTAAAATAATAGAAACAAATTGAAAACAAAACACGACATCTACAGAAAACCAGACGGAACTAACAATAAAAGTGGCTTCAGCTGTTCCATAAGGATGGTAAAATATCTGCAATCCTAAAATGTTGTGGGAAGGTAAGGAGACTGGTCCGCGACCTAGGAAGTGGTGAAGGAAGTAGTCAATGCGAGCTATCCTGAGTGCGGGAACTGTTTATGACGATTAGATTATAGTATCTGCAATTCTAAAATGCTATGGGAAGGTAAGGAAACAGGTACGTGACGTAGGAAGTGGTAAAGGAAATAGTAAAGGTGAGCGGTCCGGAATGTGGAAACTGTTAATGACGATTAGATTAAGGTATCTACAAACTAAAAATGCTATGGGAAGGGAGGAAAACCGGTCCGCGATGTAGGAAGAGATGAAGGAAGTAGTAAAGGCGAGCAGTGTGGGGTCTGGGAACTGGAAACCAATTGTAACAGTTAGATTTATGTATCTGAAATTGAAATACTGAAATGAGAAGGGATGGAAACATGTCCAGGACATAGGAAATGGTGAAAGAAGTAGTCAATTCTAGCAGTGCAGAGTGTGGGAAAGGTTTGTGGCAATTAGATTAATGTATTTAAAATACTAAAATGCTATGGAAAGAGATGAAAACAGGTGCACGACGTAGGAAGTAGTAAAGTTTGGCATCGCAGAGTGTGGGAACCGTTTGTGGCAGTTAGATTAATGTATCTGTAATACTTAAATGCTATGAGAAGGGAAGGAAACAGACCCATGACGCAGGGAATGGTGAAGGAAGTAGTAAAGGCTGGCATCGCAGAGTGGGGGAATGATTTTTCCGAGCAAAGCTCGGTCCCCAGATACTACCTACTTATGAAGCCACGGGGTGAAGCCCGTGAACAGCTTAAATTATAAAAAAATGCTGAAATACTTCTATGTTTTGCATGTTTTACAAATTGAAACACACAATTAAATCAATACTTAAAGCAGTATAGGAATAGTGTATTCATAAAACGTCATACTTAAACATTGACTTTAAATTTAATAACTCTACGTATAAAAGTTTCAATGTTCCACGGCAAGTGAGACAAAATTGGCGATTTTTTTACATAACATTAATAGTTATAGAATCCTTATTACATAATACCATTGACTATTGGAATAGTCAAAGATAATAAATATTTACATCAAGTTAATCATCGTTAACATAAACATCTTGTATATTATTTACAAAACAAACAACGTAAAAAAACAATTCATTCTAATATCAGGGCTAAAAATAACATACAAACTATGGCCTATTAAAGTTTCATAAGTAAAATATTTGCAGGGATATTTTTTTTACAAAATAGAGATTACAGAACATTTGCAGTATGTTGCTGTATAAAAAGGTAAAATATATGATCACAGCACACAAGTGTAACGTAAAGGTCATGAAAACTCATGAAAGGTTTAGTAGGGTAAATTTTCATTTCATGAGACAAACGGTTTGTCTGAAATCAATAGTGGACACACTTGATTCAGCCTGTATAGTACGTCATCCATATCCTTCTAGGAACGTCGGGGCAGTTCGCGCCTTCTCGCCGAGACTACTTTCACTTGCTCCCCCATTCGATTGATTGGCACCCCTCATGTGCCGGGGAGGGCCATAAATCAGGGAATTAGCTTTAACAATGAGCGGGTAAAATTATGAAGAGACTTCTGTCTTCCTTCGACTGGTAGACCTTTTTGGTTGAACGTGATTTGCCCATTCGGTGTCCTACTATTTGCCACCAGTGTCATTTGCCACCAGTAACCAGTAGGGTCAGTTCCCGGAATTCCCGCCTGACCGTTCCTATGTGTATAAATAATTGTTTGTATATTAAATAAATGGTCTTAACTCCAGTTACAACTGCGAATTGTAAAAATTAATTTTACCATCTTGTTCGGCTAAAAAGAACGCACATTTTGAGTCCAAACTTCACATAATCACAAGTTAAACCGTATCTATGTTAAGGTATTTTAAACTATTTGAATATTCCTTACATGGCATAAGATTAGATAAATAATACAAAAATAGCATTTGTCACAGTATATGACGCATCAATAAGACTAAATCCCATTAAAATCTTGAAAAACCGCAGTTTAAGTGTTTAGTATTCTGCGAATATACAGGGGGAAGAACTTGAATGTGCCACCATTGCCATCTCAGAAATTATTCGATTTAGAGAAAACATTATATGAGGAACTTTTACTACTATCTTATGACATACAAAAATTTGAATTCTGGACGATGAATACATTCTGGATGAATCAGGAGTTTTAGGGTTGGGGCTGATGACTTACCCAGCCAGGTATAGAGTGGTGGCAAATGACACAAATCCTAGAGTGGTGGCAAATATCACTGGTGGCAACAACACATATTATTCTACATATTTACATTAGAGTCTTATCACGCCCCCATTGAGTATTGTACCTAAAATCTGCCGTGCATAAGTAATTATTTCGTACAGTACGGTATATTTAATGATCAATATTATATAAGCAGGTTTTTTGTGACAATTACTCCTCAGAAACTACTGGACCGATTGACATGTTTTTGGTGTCATTGGAAAGAGCGTAGCGTGAAGTTGTGCAGGAAACTTTCTTTTTAGGGAAATAATTAGAGAGTGAGGCCCTGGGGCCCTTTAAAGTTTCATATTTCTCCATAAGATTAACATGGGAAACAAAAATTGTTATGCAACTCCAGCTGTTGTCAAAAAAGTGAGAAGAAAAACATATGTTAATTTTAAACGGTCAATAAGTTTGATAATTTTACAGTTTGTTACAAACATTTACTGACTTGGTTGAAATGAAATATTTACTACTGTATTTTAATTCGGGTTGGCGTAAATATTACAATGGAAAAAAGCGAGAGAGCCTGAATAAATTGATATATTCTGTTATGTACATCTTGAATATTTCCATTTAATCTTTGGATCGAATCCTTTAAAGTCATAAGAAATTATTAACGTTATTCCTTTTAAAATAACACCTCTAATACTTAGAAATTGCTCGAATTCGAGCAACAGGGACACTATAGCCCAGTCAATAAAGGGACAAAATAGTGCTTTGTCGGAAGTAATTAGTGAAAGGCTGATTTTTTCATGGATGTTAGTAGATCATATAAGGAACATTTTCTAAAAAGTCCCCGCCCCTCCCCCTCTTGCTTCCCCCCCTACACCCTTTTAAGTGTATTTGTGTAAGCTTTTATCATTTTATCAATATCTCAGAAACAAACAGTAATAGGATAAATTTAGTTTCACCATTTCAATCCTTAAAATATTCTCTACAAAAAACGTTATAAGAGTGTAATCGATATATTCAGTAGTTTTCTTGTAATTTAAGTTTGAATGTAATTTTTTTCACTTTTAAATTTCAACCTTCATGTGTTAGGTTGATTTGTATTGAAATGAGACAAGATAAAGAAAAATGTTTTATATAAAAAGTTGGCGTATTTCTCAATCTTTAAAATGATATGGGTTTTACGTATTTTAATTGCAGCCAGTTGACAGAATCAGTCCGAAAACGGGAGGCGACGTCGGGCGCAAGAGCGCCCGCGGCGCGAATCCGCGAGTATACTTAGTCAAGTCAACCTGTGTTTTCAGGGAGGGGAAATTAGTAAAAAGCTGATTTTTTGCCCATCGACTACTACCATTTAGACAAGAGTTTAGCCAAAAGTCCCCGCCCCTACCCCCCTTGCTTCCCCCCCTGTGCCCCCCTAAACATATAAAGTGTAAGGGTTTCTAAAATCACGTTTTTTTCGATTGTTTAACGACATATTGAATTGCAATTAGTTTTATTGTCTTTGTTATAAAATTTCCTACAATCCTGCTCAGTTAACTTTTGTCGTAGCTGTTACCGTTTGTTCGTTATTTGTATAAAAATGTAAAGATTTATATATTTTAGAACATATAATTTTATTTTTGTCGCCTTAACTTTTTTCGCTGATGTTTCATGAAAATATGTTTTGAACAAAAGTTGTAGCTGCTTTTATTAGCTTTAAAACTATGTAAAATAGTACTTACTTTAATGAAAATTCTGCAAGATTCAGACGGTGTAATGCAGTATGTGCAATCAGTGGGTTCGGTCTAGGTGGGGCTGGCGCAAAATATTATCATTGTTGTAATGTGGAGAATTTTTTTTAAAATTAAGATACACTATTGTATTATCCTAGAAAAAAACAATCGAAACCCCCATGTAAAGTTAATAACATTAAAAGTTAGGCTAATTTTGTTTAAATTAATTTAAAAAAATTATTTAGTTTATCATTTAAAAAGCAACAAAGATCTGGAAGTTAAAAATGTAACATACATCGAATTGCAGTTGTTTTATTCCCTTTGTAATAACATTTTTGTCAATCATGTCCAGTTAAATCTCGTCGTTACTGTTACCGTTTGTTTGTTATCCGTAGAATAATGTAAATATTAATATTTTTTTACTAGCAATTTTATTTTTTGCAAAACTTTTAACACCGTAATTTTATGAAATTATTGTTCAAACAAAATTGTAGCTGCTATCAGCGAATTTTTATGTGGCGCTCCATAGCTGATTCGTTACCGCACTCGTGCACAACGTTTCTACCTATTATTGTATTTTTCTCGATTTTTTAAATTTTAAGACACCAAAAAAACAATAGGAAAGCAGTCAATTTAGTTCATACTGTAATTCAACTACCAAACAAACTATAAGTAAATGTATTGAAAATAGGAAAAATGATTGGGGTGATTAGGTTAGCTCCAGGCTAGAAGGATTTGTTTACCTTGTTATGCTAGGTTTTTAAAACAACCCATTCAATCACCCAAAACGTGTGCAGGTCGTGGTAGACCAGTTAACGAATTATTAAAAGAATTATTCATAAAAGTTTGCGATTTCATTGAGGAAAATGATGATTGCCAGCATAGTATTCCTAACCTTTTGCAATTGATGAAAAATATATCAGGCAGAGACCAGGTTTATGAAACGAAGTACTTCAAAACATTATTACTTAATCACTTGGTAAAAGACTTCTTATTAGACTATGAACATAAAAATAAATCCTCCATAGTTTGTTTAAGAGATAGGGTGGACAAGATGTTCTCTGAATCTTGGTACTCTTAAAATAAAAGGCATAACGATGATAAGATTAAGAGAATTGTTTCTACAGCTGCGGCTTTGATAAGACAAGGAATTAAAAACCAAGTGTATGATGAGTCGTCTTACCCCAGTGTTGAAAATATAAGATATGGGGGGAAGGAAGTTGTAAGGGGAAATTTTGAATTCGATGTATGAGTAATTCTTAACTGCAAATCATGATAATGCAATAATTTTGTTCAAAAATAACATCCTATAAAATTATTACGTACATATAAAATGATTTCATGCTTTTTAAATACAAAGGATAGAAAAAAATTGTGTACATGGGTTTTGTTTCAGTTGTTCTTTTAGCAAATTCCTCATAGGGAATAAACTATTACCGTAGGTCTCATGGTAAGACCTAGACCCGGGCCCGATTTAGTTTTCATTTTGAGGCCCTCAGAGGCCGAAAACACCCTCCGCCGTTCAAATTCATAAATAAAATGTAAAATTTAAGATCATATATATATATTATCACTTTATATATATATACACACACGAGTCCGTTAGCGTGATAACTCAAGCAAAAATGATCCGATTTGATGAAATTTGGTAGAAACGTATCAATTTACGTTTATTCGAACGAGTTTGCGAACCAGTATGATCAGACTAAGGGAATAGGGACTTATAAGAGTTTTTATGAAGTAAACATTGGTAATTCCCAATTCCCTCCTAAAACCACAAAATATTACAATTTCTTTCCAAACCATTTTGTAGAGCTTAAAAAATAAACAATTTTGTATATTGGAGCAACGTTGTACGCCTAACGGTTACAGAGATAATTCATACAAATTAAAATTTAAAATTCCCATTTTATTCTTTTGGACAATAAAAAAAAAACTGTTGTAGTCTGCTTGTTTATAGATATATTTTAATTAGATTTATTTATTTCATAAAAAGCTATCAACATATCAATAAAAGAACACTCATCAATACCTTGGCTGTAGCAGCAAACCTAAGTATTCATTAAAATAATCTGATCAGGAGTTTTTAAGAGAGAAATAATTCTGACGATTTTAAGGGAATTTTTGAGTAAATATCCAGCCAGGTAAATGAAAATTTGCTTAGTCGCAGGTTTGCTGCGGTGGGGAATGGAGATAATGCAATAGTGTACCTTAAGAAAAAAAAAACACTCTCCATATTACAACAATGATAGTATTGTAACGCCGCACCAGCCCAACTTAGCTCACTGATTGAGTACGCATACTCCATTACACCGGCTGAATCTCGCAGGATTTTCATTAAATCAAGTACTATTATATACCATTTTTAAGCTAATGAAAGCAGCTACAACTTTTGTTCAAAACATATTTTCATAAAACGTCAGCGAAAAAAGTTAAGGCAACAAAAATAAAATTATATGTTCAAAAATATATAAATCTTTACATTTTTATACAAATAATGAACAAAAGGTAACAGCTACGATGAAAGTTAACCGAACATGATTGTAGGAAATCTTATAACAAAGACAATAAAACTAATTGCAATTCAATATGTCGTTTAACAATCGAGAAAAACGTGATTTACGAAACCCTTACACTTTATATGATTAGGGGGGCATAGGGGGGGAAGCAAGAGGGGTAGGGGCGGGGACTTTTGGCTGAACACTTGTCTAAATGGTAATAGTCGATGGGCCAAAAATCTGCCTTTCACTAATTACTTCCGACACAATCCCTTTATTGACTGGGCTACTAGTACTTATTTAATACGCAAGCAAGTTTTTTGTGACAATTACTCCTCCGAAACTACTGAACCGATTGACATGATTTTGGTGTCATTGGAAAGAGCGTAACGTGAAGTTGTGCAGGAAACTATCTTTTTAGTAAATAATTAAAGAATGAGGCCCTGGGGCCCTTTAAAGTTTCATATTTCTCCATAAGGTTATGGGAAACAAACATTGTTATGAAACTCCAGCTGTTGTCAGAAATGCTGTTCAGCTATTTAATTTAATTTGTTTACAAGGTAGGTTTGTTTATGAAACGGCACACGGAAGATTTCTCAGGTGCCGTTTGACGTCACTAACTGCTGACGTCACTTTGAGGGAACACCAATACCCCAACGATACGGTGTGAGCCATCGGCCTCGGTGGTGCAGTGATTAGCGTTGCGGGCTGATAATCCGAATGTTCCGGGTTCGAATCCCGCCGGCGGCATTAACTTTTTATCAACATTTTTTTCATATCAGCAAGTTTGGTTGGTTTGGTTAGGTTATGACAGTTTAATTTTATAATTAAAAAATTAAAAAATTAAATTTTAGGCAATTATAATTTTATTTTATGAACAAAACTATTTTTTTAGATTAGTAAACCTTTATTAGATTTTTCCATTATCAGCACGTTTGGTTAGTTTGGTTAGGTTATGACAGTTTATTAATAATAGAAAATTTTAAAATTGTATGTTTCTTCAGAAGCAGCAGTTAGTGACGTCAGCAGTTAATGACGTCAAAGTGTCAAACGGCACCTGGGAAATCTTCCGTGTGCCCCACCGGGTTTGTTTACAGGTTTGTTTTTTGGTGCCAATTAGGTAAAGAATTATAATTTAGCATATCTATTTTAAATGCTATACACTATATAAAATTATAGTATTGTAATACATTGAGAGAATAATCAATAAGCACGATTGAGCCTTTAACTATATGTTTCCTGGTAAGTGTGTTGTAACTGTTTCTTATAGTATATTATAGTATCTAAAAGTAAAACCGAATTATTATTTTCTGTATTCTCACCCCGTAGCGAAGCACGGGTAGAGCAACTAGTTGCATAAAATGGCGCGAATACGTGCAAGTAAACTACTGTATAATCTGTGACAAAAGCTATAAGCATGTCGTCGGCACTGTACGCGATTCACTTACTTGTGATATCACAAAAGATATGAAATTCAAATGAATGACAAAATATAGGATTTAATTTTAACTCCAAAATGAGCTTGTGCTCTTCACAAATATCAAAACAACAAACTTAACACGTTTACATTATTCATAAAACAATTAAAACGCATGGAAATAACTTATGAAAGCAAAACAGACTTCAAGCAATAAGTAAAACCAGTCTCTCAGCAAAAGTGCTTATATATATATATATATATTGAAGTTTTAATCAATGACTTAAAATAGTCATATAACGACAAGCACACAGCCAACACAGACAAACACAGACAAAGTCAGGTCTACAAAAAGTCAAACTATGAATTTAGAACCATGTACAGAATAAATCACTTATATGATTAGCCTAAAGCACAGAGGTACACACTCTGTTGGACATTTACGCAGTAAATGAGTGTCTTTTCCCGCTAGGTCTAAACAACGTCATCAGTTACCAAATCAATTAGTTTTAGAGATAACATTTTTTTTAAATTTAAACTTGTATTATTATCATAATTCAACCTAGGGCAGTTGTAGTTCCACTTATATATCCACTTACGACAAGAGCCGAGTTTCGGAGATTTCGTAAAGTAAGAGCAGTTTCTAAAGTAATGCTAGATCTGGTCACATAAATGAGAAATCTACTTGCATTATCCAAAGTTAATGGTATATAAGGTACAATCGATGTGGAATATATGATTGTAAGTAAATACTGATTTACTAAATTATCTTTCGTCTTAATCTCTTTTCCAATCTGTTTTTTAAAATTTGTTATTTATTCTCTTTTATACCTATTTTTGTTCGTACTTTTAATTTATTGAACTCAGTATTTTGACACCATTACCATTCTCAATGTTTGTGTGAATAAAGAATGTTTTCTATTGTCTATTGTAAACACTAGTCTATTATCACTAGTTGCAAAAACTTTTTGCTTTTTCTACAAAATGCAGCGACTTTTTCTGTCGTTCACTAGTGGAGAGACAAGTTTTCCACCAAATTTTGGTTTTCCGTGGAGAGTCGGTAAGGATCAAAGAAAGTTTACAACAAAAAGTGGAAGACAACTTGCAACGCGCTTTGCGCAAACAACTTATGGAAAACTAGTGGAGAATTAACCCTTCCCCCATAGGACAGTTATGGCTTTCCTGTAAAAAGGAGGAGTGTAGTATAAGAGCTTCGCTCGCTCCACTAATAAAAAAATAGTGTTAAGAGTCTTCCATTGTGGAAGCCATGTTGGATTTCTTCCCCATAAGAACAATGTTAAACATTACATCATTTGTGGACACGTAACGGCGTTATTTGTTAAGATATAGCTTTGAAATTTATAATTTGTATTTTTTACATAATAGACTCGTGACTGAGGTTTTTGAATTTCGAAAATCCATTTTCATTTCCTTTCAATAATTAGCTTAATTTTAAGCTAATTAATAATCAATTATTCATTATAAAAATTAAAAATTGTGAAATAAAAAACGTCAATCTCTAGAGGACCGCAATTCCTTAAATTTAACTCCTTATCCATAATTATATGACAATTTGCTGATGAGATATTTGGACCCAAAGTTAACATTGTTCTTATGGGGAAGAAATCCAACATGGCTTCCACTACGGAAGACTCTTAATAATAACTGCATTTGAATTTTTTAATGCTTATTTAATCGCCCAATGGTGACGTGATTTTTCGGGTCAAAATGGTGACGTCCACCAGTGAAACCAACTTTTACATACACATTTTTCATGCAAACTAGAAATTTAGTATATACATTAAAAATAATTTATACACAGCTAATCTTTTGAGAAAATAAAAACATTGCATTTCTTGTAAATAAATAATTTCGGAAGAAAACAAAGCTTTTTTCACGTACATGTTTATTTGATATAGCATGACTGAAGAACTTAGCCAGTACCAAACAATTATAGATTTTTTATAGTAAGAAATATCTAGCAAAGATGCTTAGTAAAAAAAATAAACATTTCATCCAGTTGTATTGACAAAAAAATATTAAAAAAAGGAAAAACCGCTACGTTTTTAGCTTTTTCACTACACCTTACTTTATTTAAACGTCGGTCTGTGAGACCAAATTTCTGATAAAAACAATACTGAATATCAGTCGGTTACGTGGCGCGAGCGCCGCGCGGACTACCTGCTACGTTGTGACAGATTTGACAGCGCTAATCAAGTATACTGTACACTTATAATCGTCAAATTATCCATGTTGTAGATAAGTTGTGTCCGTATATGCAAGCTTTTAAACCCTTTTTAAAACTTAGTGTTTTTAGAGTGTTCTTATACCTAATTATAATAGCATAAACGTTTGCTATTAACCTAACCTTACCTAACCAAACCTATATAATATAACAGCTGGCTCTCCGAACTTGGTCATGTGTCGCAGGGAACCCGAAGTGACCACCGCGCGGAGTTTAAAAAAACCCTACCTCAGAGGCTCGTGTTAACCTAGTCACTTCTGCATCATTGAGCAGATCCTTACAAGATTTATGGCTTCGGCGCTCGCACCACAAACTTAGCCGCGGCGCTTGAAGCACGACACCTATCAGTCAGTATAAGTTTGTACACTTATGTGTAATGTACACTCAATATAACATGTTATATGTCCGACTGAAAATAGGTAAAATATTAACTTAAAAGTGGAACTAATGCATTCCTCTACCTCTCATAACCACCCTAGTAGTGCCAACCCACATGGTACATATATGCATTTTCGGTAGTTTTACTCATACACACGTTTTTTAATTTCACTCATGAGGGCACAGATTTATTGAATTTTAGCATAGGAAAATAATTTTTATAACTAATTCCATCATAACTACCATCCTAGAACGTGTTCTTTGTAAGGTATGAGTAACGACGGACTACGCACGGAAGACTAATCAATTTATAACGTCAGTGGTGACGCCGGTCCACCACAACAATGGCAAATCACGCCTGAACCTCGGAGCGTCGTAACCCCAAAAATTCAACGCTGACAACTGGAGGAACACTGAGGATCGGAGATAGTATCACTCGAAGGTCAGTGCATATAGTGCAATGGCCAATTACTAAACTAAAAATAAATGTCGGTTCGGTTCCAGATACCGTGCGTCCCAAAAAGATTGAATTTACATTTAACTTTACATTGTACTCGAACAACAATTTTGGCTCTTATTGCATTACTCTAAAACAACAACCTGACCATAATAAGGCCAAAAAATATACTCTACGAATAATCTTTGGAATGAGCTCAGTGCGTGTAAATATTGAAAGAAACTAACTTGCTCAATGACTATTTAGAATCACATGGTTTATATAATAAATTAAATCATGTGTATGATTGTTTTATCTTGAAAACAAGTTTCTGTAAACACAGTTAATAGGCCTAATAAAGTTTAACATCTACTAGCTGAACCCGCCAGACGTTGTCTTGCCTTTGACTATTTATAATTAATTTAAGTACCGTTACGTTTAATTGTCTCGTTCGCATGGCTCAATCACGTCCTGGTTGATGTTCGTTCGCTACGCTCACTCACCTTTAGGTTGGAGCTCGTTCGCTACGCTCACTCACCTTTAGGTTGGAGCTCGTTCGCTGCGCTCACTTGCCTTCAGGTTAGCTCGTTCGCTACGCTCACTCACCTTTTGGTTGCAAATTAGCTGTTGTCATAAATGTAAAAGAAATAATAGTGCTGCACCCTGTTGGTAATCCTTGTAACTTTAATGCTATTGAACATCATAGAACAGAACCAACTTGTTTAATTGAAACAGCTGTTAAGATTCATTAATTCCATTTCTCATAAGGTTAACATGGGAAACTCCAGAGCCACTGGGGCGGAGCCGATTGGACGGATCACGAAATTGATGGTGTATAAACCTATTCCATGACATTCTACACGTATGTACCAAGTTTCGTGGCAATCGGTTCAGCGGTGTCCGAGTTTATCACCCCCAAACAAACAAACAAACAAATATATATACAAACATCCTCTTTTATACTTATAGATTAATCAATTATATTTTCTTTCTTTATTTAAAAGGTTATGGGCCCAGGTATGTTTTATTTTGTGTAAACTCTGAAAATTAATCTAAAATGGATGTGAAAGTACAAATATCAAAGCTTGATGGGTCTCAGTCCTGGTGTAGGTGGAAGAGGCAAATGGAATTGATGTTGAAGCATCATGGGGTCCTAGACATTGCAAAGGGCCAAAGAACTTTGCCTAGAATCACTGTAGACGATGTGACTGGTCTAAGCCCTGAGGAAAAATCAAGAAAAGAACAGGCATACAATGAGGCAGTAAGAGCATATGAGAAAGATGATTCTCTAGCCCAGGTCCTGATGGTAAGTGCTGTAGATGATGCTCATGTTGAATTGACAGCAACTTGTGACTCAGCAAAAGAAATTTGGCAAAAATTGTTAAGTGTGTATGAACAGTCCTCAAGTCAAAGGTTAGATAGGACTTTGGAAAATTTATTTTCTGCTAAAGTAACCGAGGATGAGGAATTAGTTCAATACATATCTCGTTTGCAATTAATGTTCAGGGAAATAAATGAAGAGTTGCAAAAGCATAATGCCAATGTATTGCCTGATATTGTACTAATGTCCAGAATTATGAGTACATTGCCAAGTGAATTCTTTGAATTTAAAAACGTGTGGGAAAGCATTCCTGTTGCTGATAGAAGTATAGAACTTTTGATTGAAAGGATCAGACTTATTGAGTCAAGGTTACCTTCTAAAAATTCAACAAGTGGAGGGCATGCATTACAAATAAATAAGAAACCATCATCAACTTGTGTTAAGGAAGTAAAGGCAGGTAAAAACAATGCCAGCAGTTCCAAGGTTAAGTGTTTTATTTGTAAAGGGCCGCATTACGCTAGCAAGTGTCCTCAGAATCAGAATTCAAGGAAGCAAGAAACTTATAAAAGAGGTGGGGATTCTTATAACGAGAACAAGAAGAAATCTAGTCAATTTTTATGCTTTGTAGCTGATGGACATAGTGATGGTACATTTATAGCTGACTCTGGTGCTTCACAACACATGTGTTTCAAAAGGGAATATTTTGATACCTACCACGGTTATTCTAAGCCTGTTTCAGTTACAGTAGCTAATGGAGAAGCTATCTATGCTGAAGGAGAAGGTGACATTCGGTTTGTTGTAAATATTGGTAAGAGTAAAATTGTCCGGATATTGCAAGGAGTATGGTATATTCCAAAACTAGGCAGAAATCTTCTTTCGGTCTCCAGGTTAGTTGAAAAGGACTATACGTTCAAAGCGAATAAAAATAAGTGTGTTTTTATAAAGGACAATAAACCACATTTATTTGGACACAATGTCAATGGCTTATTTGAACTTGAAATGTCAGTTTTACAGAGTAAGTCTTCTGTACAGTTTGTGAGTAGTAAAAATAAAACTCTACAAGAATGGCATGAGTGTTTTGCTCATCAAAACAAGGCTCATGTGTATAAGTTCCTTGGTGATCGGGGCATATCTGTGAAAAAGGATGACTTTTTCTGTGAGGGATGTGTACAAGGGAAACATCAAAGAGAAACTTATCACACAAGAACAGTGAAACCTGAAAGTCCAGGTGAGATTATAAGTGGTGACTTATGTGGACCAATGGAAAATATTTCTCTTGGTGGTAGTCGTTATTGTCTAGTGTTGAAGGACTATTACACTAAATTTCGACGAGTGTTCTTTTTGAAGGAGAAAAGTGAAGTTTGTGATTGTCTACAAACATTTCTCAATGAGTGTCAGACAGCAGGTCATGTCGTTAAATCGTTCATGAGTGATGGTGGAACGGAATTCTGTAATGCCAAAGTGAAGAAACTACTCTCTGATCGTGGTATCACTATAAGAACGAGCATGCCTTACACGCCTGAACAAATGGGGTCCGTTGAAAGAGAAATGCGAACCTTAGCAGAAGCAGCACGTAGCATGTTGTATGCTAAGAAATTACTCTTGAGTTTTTGGGCTGAGGCCATGAACACTGCCTGTCATGTTATCAACCGCACTGGACCGTCTGTTGATTATAAAACTCCTTACGAGTTGTGGTTTCAAAAGGGTCCTGCGCCCGTTGAACATTTTCGCCCTTTTGGTGCTGAGTGCTATGTCCATGTACCAAAACCGAAGAGGAAGAAATGGTCTGCTAAATCGGTTTCTGGCATATTAGTTGGATATTGTGACGAACAAGATGGCTATAGAGTCTATGTTGTGCCAAAGATTGTGGCAAGCAAAGACGTTATTTTCAAGGAAATTTCCAAGGAAATGATGGAAAATGATTCATTCATGTCTCCTCGACGGATCTTAGGAAACAAAGAAAATGAAAATGCTGGTGAGTCTTCTCAATGGAATGATGAGGGAATTCAAGACAATGAAGTTGAAATGTGCATTCAATTTCCACGAAAAATCAGTGACAATGGAAATGTGGGGATTGAAAATGATGCAGTGTGTGCTGAAAATGATGTAGTGTCTGCTGAAAATGATGGAGTGTCTGCTGAAAATGATGTAATGTCAGTTGAAAATGATGTAGTAAGAGCCATAAATGAAGATGACAGTTGACCTCAACGTCAGCGACATACACCATCATACCTTCAAGACTATGTTTTACTTGCTGAAGCAGGTCCCTCCTACGACGAAGCAGTTAACAGTCCTGATTGGTGGCACTGGCAAGCTGCAATGAATGATGAAATGGCATCAATAAATGAAAATGAAGTGTTTGAGTTAGTTCCACGTCCAAGTAATAAGAGAATTATAGGTCTAAAGTGGGTTCTAACACGAAAACAAAATCCAGAACGCTTCAAGGCAAGGTTGGTAGCAAAAGGATATGCTCAAAAGTATGGAGAGGATTATAATGAGACATTCAGTCCTGTAGCCCGAAGCGATACCATTCAATGTCTTTTGAATGTAGCTGTTCAAAAAGATCTTTACTTAAAACAGTTTGATGTAAAAACTGCATTTTTGTATTCTAAGTTAGATGAGGACATCTATACTTGGCAACCTGAAGGTTATGATGACAAAAGTGGAAGAGTTTGGAAACTGAAACGCAGTTTGTATGGTCTGAAACAAAGTCCAAGGTGTTGGAGTAAGTGTCTAATGCAAAGTATGCTTAAGAAGGGTTTTAGCCAAAGTACTGCAGATCCATGTTTGTTTATTCTTAACAAGAACGGTTCAAAATTGTATGTAGTAATATTTGTGGATGATGGTCTGATTGCTGGTTCAAATCAACAAGAGATGTCTGATTTTATTGCACAATTGGAACAAGACTTCAAGTTGAAAGTTACCGATCCTGAAACCTACCTTGGAATGGAGATTCATAGAGCAGAGGGCAGGATTTCTTTGAATCAGAAGTCTTACATCAAGAGTGTACTTGAAAGGTACAGGATGTCAGAATGCAATCCAGTTGGTACGCCTTTATGCACGAAGCATGAAGATACAGTAGAGGAAAACAAGCCTTTGAGTAAAGGAGTTCCCTTCCGAGAAGCTGTGGGCAGTCTGATGTACATAACAAATACGAGGCCAGACATAAGTTGTGCAGTGAATATGGTAGCACAAAAGCTGAACAATCCTACTATGCAAGCATGGAGTGATGTCAAGAGAATATTCCGGTATTTGAAGGGGACATTGGATTATTCACTGACTTATTCCAAAAGTGAACCAATTCTCCGTTGCTACAGTGATGCTGACTTTGCAAATGACAAGTCAAGAAAGTCACGCACAGGATATTTGTGTATGTTTGCTAATGGCATTGTAAGTTGGTCTTCAGTGAAGCAACATTGCGTTACATTGTCAACCACAGAAGCAGAGTTCGTTGCTGCGAGTGAGGCTTCTAAGCAAATTGTATGGTTGAAAACTATGTTGGGTGAGATATATGGTCAAGAAATCAAGGCTGTTCTTTTTGTAGACAACGCTGGAGCTGTTCGACTAGCTAGGAATGCTGGAGAGTTTCATAAGCGGTCAAAACACATTCATGTGAGATACCAGTATGTACGTGAGCAATTTCTTGCAGGTACATTTGATGTACGTCATGTGTCTGGGAATGACCAACTAGCTGATTTCCTGACGAAAGGCCTACCAGTGTCCAGATTGAAAACCCTGTTGGAGCGTGTTAGTTTGAGGGCATATTGAAAGAAACTAACTTGCTCAATGACTATTTAGAATCACATGGTTTATATAATAAATTAAATCATGTGTATGATTGTTTTATCTTGAAAACAAGTTTCTGTAAACACAGTTAATAATAAAGTTTAACAACTATTAATCAATTATATTTTCTTTCTTTATTTAAAAGTAAAAGCTTAAAACTCGAATAGTAAATAAATTTACTCAATGCCTTTTGATTGAATCGAAAAATAAATAACATCAATTAAATTATACAGCTGATCAAAATGTAAACAATTATGTTCTTCATAAGGATAACATGGGAACTTTCAAAGCCACTGGGGCAGAACCCAAGGGACTGTGTCAAAAATGTAAGGCCAGTTTGCAAATCTACGCGACACGCTCTTTCCAATGAGACGTCAATGGATAAAATCGGTTAAGAAATGGCGGAGGAGTTCAACCGACAAATTTTCATGTAGCCTAATAATTATATAGATAGATATATACCATAATAATACCATATTACCACACAAAAAATTTAATTCTACAATATACGGTACGTAGTTTTATCCAAACAAACGATCGAAAACCCCGAATGATATTGTTATTTGATTCAATAGTCAATAAGCGTATCTTATCTTTCAATAGACATAAGCGAGTCTTATCTTTCAAAGCAGATTAAATAATACAAAGGCAGAGGAATGCGTGAGAACGAGGTCACATCACGGTTGCTATAGAAACGACGAAACTATCCATTAGAATTGCGCGGCAACGTCAACTAAACGCCAGACGTATAAACACGCCGCGTGTGTACTTCTCGACGGAGCTAGGCTACTTTCGGTTGGCAATACTGGCTTCTAGCCTCGAGCGTCGTGGTTTGACCATGAGAAGCGCATCAAACTCCTGGGTAATCCCGGTTAGCTCCTCCCACTCTGTCCCCTATCCCCACCTAAAAGACGAGCAAGTTGTAAGTCGGCCGGGTCGATTGCCGAGCAGTTTGTTTCTCGCATATAATAATTTAGTTTAGTTTTACAGGCCGGTCAACTGGACTGACGACGAAATATCTTGTCGACGTACGGGTTTTCAGTATTTATCTATTTATTAAAAAAAGACGGTCTAGTGGCCAGACGACTAAGTATCTTGTCGGTCTACTGGTAGGCTCCCTTTCTAAAAAGTCTACGCCCCTCCCCCTCTCTCTTCCCCCCCCCTCTACACCTTTTTAAGTGTATTTTTGTAAGCTTTTATCATTTTATCAATATCTCAGAAACATTTGTTTAAAATAGTGGTTCCAAGCGAATCTCATGATTTTTAATGTTGCTTTTAATTTATGTTTTTTTACGAGCTGTATTACATAAATTGAAAAATAATTATAAATGTTGGTTTTTTTTTATATACGTATATCTAGTTAATTAGTTACATGTTACAGTTTTAAAATATGTTATTTTACAGCAGTGTGCCAACCAAACAGATGGTTTAAATAAACCATTGTTTTGTGTGTTTTGTTTTTTATTGTATCAGTTGTAAATAAGTTGTGAAGAATAAAGCACTTTTTTCTTTCTTTCTTTCTTTCAATATCTCAGAAACAAACAGCAATAGAATAAATTTTGTTTCACCATTTCAATCCTTAAAGTATTCTCTACAAAAAACGTTTCAAGAATGTAATCGATATATTCAGTAATTTTCTTGTAATTTAAGTTTGAATGTAAATTATTTCACTTTTAAATTTCAACCTTCGTGTGTTGATTTTGTATTGAAATGAGAAGAGATATAAAAAAATGTTTTACATAAAAAGTTGGCGTATTTTTCAATCTTATTGCGATGAATTAATATTTGTAGTTATATTTGTAAATACACGAATTCGCAAAATTTTTATTCCAATTGTGTTTTTACAAATATAACTACAAATATTAATTCATCGCAATAATATACAAAATATTTAAAACATGCGCTGAAAACATGCTTAACTGACTATTTCAACACTGTTTATTAGAATTTCTAACCTTCTGTTACGTTTCCACAAGTTTGTGAAATAGAATGTTTGTAGCTAAACTTGGTCTCCACACGGCCGCTCTGCAAGGCACATTCTTTCGATAATCAGAGTATAGCATTTTATACTTATACGCCAACTCCGTGCAAGGACGGGTACTCGGGTGGTACCAAATATTTTTCATCATTTAGCGATTTTAAAACGTTAACTAATATTTCCGTCATATCGTAGTTGGAAAACAGCGATTGCTGGAAAACTTCACGCGTAAACTAGCCAGACCTAGTAGTGGTCATGAAGACAATTATTGGACAAACTAAAAAAAGAATCTAAAAAACTATAAAAAGGTATCTAAAACGTGTTGAATTATTTACATTGAACAATATTTCCTATGAGAATATGTAATAATGGTTACAACCACAACACCTTCATACCTTAATATTTTATACGAAAGTCAAAGTCTCCACTGTTTGTGATTACAAATTTTTGTTGTAAATAAAAGGTATACAATGCTAAGCTCTCCATTGAAAAGGTAAATCCCAATATAAATGAGTGAATGAAACATCTCGGATGGAACGACATATAATGAGTTAGCCACTATTATGACCTACTTGATAGAGATCCTGGTGTCGCTGTTGATAGAGCGTGTGCTCCCTATGGAGAACAGTCTCTCATCTCGTTTTAGTCTCTGACTCGCATCCTCAGAGAACTGGTAGTCATCACTGCTCACACTCACGTTGGTGTAGCCTCCAAACGGGTTGGACCCCACGCTGGATCTTTGTGACCTGAAACACATGTACTGTTTACATAACAAGCAACTCTTGTCTATCTGGAATATCTGGTCCCGCCAGCTAAGCCACCATGACACCAAGATACTTGGCGGCACGAACGGTTTGGACTTTGATGTCCCCCACCCTCAACGGCACAATGGTGTCAATACCCTTTTTGGTCAGAACATGATCTCATTTTTCCGGGCCGAATATATGGAACCTTGGGCAGCACCAGAAGTGACACTCATCGTCCGCGGGCCTTCTGTAGTATCATACATGAGGAGGCAGAACCAGAGGTAATCCGCTATAATGCGCATGAGGTATGCCGGGACGTGGAAGGTGTTCTCCAGAGCGTCCAGCATACCGCACCATCTTGCAGAATTAACCCTCCGAATGTTAAGTGTAGCTTAATCGACACATAACACGGCCGCTGTGGTGTTATGCGTCGCTTTTGCGACACACAAACATCGTTTACGGCGAAGGCTCTGGGACTGACTGAATCAGATTGAACTGGATCGAGATTGGTATCGTTGTTTTCGGCAGATTCTGAGCTTTCTCCTGATGTAGACGCTTTTAATTTTAGTTCCGAAAATATTGAAGCAGACAGCTGACGTGCGTATTTGTTAACAACTTGGTTAACCTCACACCGATGACTGATGTGTTTTATTACGTTTATTATTGTTTTAGTGTTAAAAATCAAAAGTAGTGATATACGTGGTGCATTATAAGAAGATTTAAGTGATTTTGAAGGGCTGGTTGATGATCCTGAAGAAGTAGGTAGTGATATTGATGTAAATTATCAGCCAGATTCCTAGCTATGGTTAGGCTACGCATTCTTAGCTAAACGCTATGTACGAAATCTGTTTTTTGTCCATAACTTTTATTTGCAAACCTACTTCCTTATATTACTATATTTTTGGAATCCTCATAAAATTTTGAACAAATTCGCTGTTTTAAAATATTTGTAGACCTATAAATTATAACAATTTATTGAGCGCAAACATGCATTTTTTCATTAATTTTATAATCTTTTAGAAATGTTAACCCCACAAAAATTGTTGAACATTTTTTTTGTAATGTTTTATATGTTACATTGAAGCCCATAATTTTCCAAACAAAATTATATATAAAACAGTATACTTTACATTGATTTAAGTTTTTAAGATACATTTTAATAAAACCCTGCGATTGCGCAATAAATGGGCGGTTATTAAGACCAATACTATGGACACTTTGAGGGTTAAATGCGTTTCACCACGATTACTAGAAAAATACCGGGTATGGATCATAAACATAAACAAATGACGTTGTTAGCCCGAATCCTATACTTATAGCATTGAACATATGTTTTGGCAGTTCCATTTAAGCAATGTTAAATAATGTTTATTTTCGGGCCAAAACCGTCATTTGTTTATGTTTATGATTCATACCGCGTTTCACACATCAAGTCTATCGACCAGCACAATCCTAATAGAGTAGCGATCACAGATAGTAGAACGGATAACACTATGGATAATAAACATAGACAAATTGCGTTGCTAAGTTATTAGGTGTTTATTTTTTTATTCTTTCTACAGGTGACAATTTCTTTTCCAAATGAATGATATTTTAACTAAACAGCTCTTTCAAAACAAACTATCTGTTATTGTTTTATGTTTCTGTTATGTATTGTAAGTTTATATTGAAATAAATAGTTAAATAAATGTAAGTTGAAAAATGAGCCTTATTTTGTCACTGGTTTATTTACATTAATTGAATCACATTTTTGAAAATAACAGATGATTAAATTATTAAATGCAGAGCATTTGAAACATAGAGATACAACAGTTTCTTCCCCACTAAATTTGATTCATAAGTCCAGTCTTTTCCGTTGCTTTCTTGTTCTGGCTGATTTGCGAGGAACATCTGTTGAAGCATTGTTATCTGTTTGATGATTATTATGTTCACTGGGTTGAAGCCTGATTTCTGCATTTTCAAGTTGATCATTGTTATCTTCACTGCGTTGAAGCCTGATTTCTATATTTTCCATATCATTGTCCTTGAGTATCACGTTCTGTTGTTGCGAACTGGTATTTTCTTTAGGAGATGAGCTGGAGTGTGTTTTGTCTTTTGTTTCTGGCACTGATGTTCTCTGTTCATATATAGCATGCAATGGAAGGTGATATGTAGCTACTGTACTGTAAACCAGTGTGTGTGAATCGACCAACCTCAATTCAAGGTGTTTCAAATTGAGACAATTACAATTACAATACAATTACAATTAGTTTTACAGTAAAATTATTGGATCTAAATTGCATATCATATAGGCCTTATCGGTTGAAAGAAATATGTGGTCATGTGATTGTTTACAACATGATTTTCCCTATTAAAACTGCCAAAATGTTTCTCCATGCGCGTTAACTAGCTGTATAATATCCAGTAGTAAGCATGCGATATAACATTATCTTTCTTCCTAATTCAATAAGCTGTAGCAGTCCGTTTTAACCCAGCCTACTTCGCCGATTTTTACGATTGAGGTGTCATTTAAAAGCCTAAGATCTAGCGCAGCGCAAAATGGTAATTAAAAAGGATATTTCGATCAGGGCTTCAAAAGGTTGACCCCTACGCCTTTAATTTATTCCTAGAAGGTGCTTCCAATGGTTGACCAACTTTCACAATATACAATAACAGTTTTAAAGATGAAATGTGAGCAGATTACTCATCAGATCAATTTTCAAGTCAGGTTGAAAACATAAATAGATCGTCTGCAACAGTAAAAAAGAGATGACAAAATTATGAAAATAATATAATATTGCACACTTTACACATGGTACCTCTTTAAGTGTTACATCATACTGAACCATTGTTTTTACATACATTTCTTAGGGGAATGTTAAAAAACTATGATGAACTTCCGATTTATTCAATGTAGTACAAATAATTGTTTAGCAAACCAAAACTCGGTTGTAAACTGTTAAATTGAGAAAGAGGATCAATACGAATCAGGTCTATAGTGGCCAATTTTTCATATCACCTAGTGCTCTAAAAAATCAGTTTCTAAGATTTTAGATACGTACTAAAAAGGATTTTAAAGTATTTTCTCTCAAAGACCTAAAATAAGGTAATTATTAAAATTCTAAATAGTGGCCACTTTCAATTTCTTAAGAACAGCCAAAATGTTTCTCCATGCGCGTAAACTAGCTGTATAATATCCAGTAGTAAGCATACGTATTAATATCTTTTAATACATATTATATATATATATAATTATATAGGATATAACAACGGCACGCCTAAATACCCCCATTGCAGCACATTCACATATTCAGAGAATGTATAATGATTTATTGGAAAATCCTGCCTTAAAAGTAAACTTGTCAACTTATGTCCATAAATAAGTGCTCAAATGATTCATTCATAAGAATAACATATAGGAAGTGAATAAGCAGGTTTCGTGCCAATAAAGTAGCGCACATTACAATGTTAGAGTAAGCAATAAATATAACGTAAATTTCCTCTCCTTAGTTATGGAAAATAAACAATTGTCACTTATTACGTTTGTCCTAGACAAATAAATTTGTCTATGGTTTGTCCTACTAATACAGGGCGTTTATAAAAGAATCATCAGGTTTTAAAACATGTTAGCCTATTGACGTTAATGTTAAACAAATATGTATATAAAACATATCAACAAAAAGGATAGCTCTTAAATTTGTCATAGATACCCCAACCCCTAGAAGTGCTCAATGTGCCGTCCACTATCCGTGGAGCAAGTTTCCAATCTATGCTGTAAATTGTCCCATACACCGGCTAGTATCGCAAGGTTGGTTGATTCTACGGCATTGCAAATTCGTCCACGGAGCTCTTGAAGCGTTTCAGGCATTGGCGGTACATAAACTTTGTCTTTTACATAGCCCCATAGAATAAAATTACACACTGTAAAATCAGGAGATGTAAGGAACCATTTGAGAAGGGCCAAGTCATTATTGTTATATCTGCCAATCCACCTCTGAGGTAGCTTCTCATTGAAGTTACGAACATAGATATTAAGGAGGAGGATGAGGCAGAGTTCTCAAACTAGCGATACCACCATAATACCAACATAATGCTTTGGTATGTAGGAGGAGTCTGTCTAAAACGCCTCCGAAACTCACTCTGCACGGTTATTAAAGATAAACTTGAGTCATAATGAAAAACACAAAATGTTTTTTCTTTAATTCTTATCATTTTGAAAATTATGAAAACACGTCCAAGGAAAACCAAGAATGATTATTGAGCAGCTGATTATAAAACTTGGAAACATGCTTTTTAAGCACATGTTTCAAATATTAATGTGGGACAAGAATTGGCTGAGGTACATGCCATTAAAACCTGATGATTCTTTTATAAACGCCCTGTATTATAACTGAGAATGTCTGGATGGGTGTTTCTGACAAGTAAACATTAAATATACTAAACCGACAGGGTTGAAATTTGGTTTGATGACAGCTCACATTCCCGATTAACACGTAGACATATTCTTATCTCAAAAATCCTTTCGAGCTCCGCCCCAGTGGCTCTGGATTTTCCTATGTTAACCTTATGAGTATTCATAGTCATAGTCATAGTCATAGTCATAGTTCTTTATTTTTGTACATAGTTTGTACAGTAAATAGGGTCATATATATTACAATACTAAATCTAATTAAAATCTAACATTTACAATTTACCAAGCAAAAATGAAAAGTAATAACAAAAATATTTATATCTACAGTAGGTTATATCTGGGAGGTGGAAAATTCTTCTAAGGGGCCAGTTGTATCAAATATTCTTTCAGCAATTTCCTGAACTTATTTAAATTATTTTCTCTTCTTATGTTTTCTGGAATATATTTAGGAAAAGTATATCCCATGTAGGTTGGTTTCTTTTCAAAAAACTTTAATCTATGTGGCAGGATAACCTCATTTCTCTTTCTAGTATTATACGAATGAGCTGGGGACTTAAGAGTAGGTCCCAGTAAAACAAAATCCCGAAATTGGCACACTAGCGCGCGTGGAGTGGAGCGGACATTTGTTGAACTACGTGCGTGGCAGTCTCAACGTCACAGGCATGTATCGATCGATAAGTGACTCACCGCGCGGGCGCGGTGTTGCCGAACCCTCGCCAGGCGCTAAGCAATGTAAGGCAACGCCGCATTAGCACTGGCGATGAACGAACTGTGTCAGTGGACTGGACGGCGATTCCACCCTGCTTGGAGTGACGGAGTGCACTAAAGTCACTTCCATGGCTTATTTACTTAGAACACTCGATTTTGCTCACTGCTCTTCGTTGTTAGTGGATTTATCTAGGATGGTTATTTAGCCTGTTACAATTTTATATCATAGACAAAGTAATGTTATGGGAATGAGTTTTGAAACAGTTTTGAAACAAAAGTTTTGAAGTGGAACAAGGATCATACAAAATTTTCTAAAGCAATAATTGAAATTTCTTATAAAAACCCTATAGTTTATCATGTTTTCGGATAGAACATTTAAAACCTTTTTATCTATCTATACTATTATATACAAATCTAATGGTATCTGTCTGCATGTGTGTTACTAATAGGTGCAAAAACGACTAAACCAACTGGGCTTAAATTTTACAAAAATATAGCTACTATACCAAGGACCATTATAGGACTATTCACATTTCGATACTGACCGTAGGCTTTGCCCCTTTAGCTTTAAAAGTTCTGAGGTGATCATTTTAAAAGTAAATATTCATATTAAAATATAAAAGTAAAGATAATCATATTAGTTTTGTCTGCTGTCTTTAATGCTATTTAATAACTAATAATTTTGCAACTTCAAAATTGAAATTCAAAATTGTGAATAGTAAATTAAAAGATATGTAAGATGAAGGTAAATCATGTATGTCAAAGTTCATGTATTCATGTTCATGTATTCAAGATTTGGTCAGTTTTTCTTATATCAGCCTACACAAGATTTAAAATAATCAAAACCAAAATGGTGGTATCCACTACTCACCAGATTTAAAAGTCATAACTTAAACGGCTATAAAAGTTGAATTTCGTTTCTAAAAGCGTTGGCGGGTGTGTAACTTTATATGCAACAGATTTAAAAATTAAAATGTTTCTATTTTGTGTCCTCTTCCCGTTGCAAAGCACGGGTACAACAGCTAGTTCGTGATATTTATTCCATAAACCCACTAGTTTAGGAGATACAGCCTATGACAAAATGACTTCCGGTCTACTTTTTGTATCATGCAGCTCCTAAACGAGAAAGTTTAGCGCAAAAATGCGAAGAGTAAAAAAGTGTTGTACGAAAGAAAAATAGTGGAACAAGGCTCATGAAAAATAAGCAAAAACAGAGTGAATAATATGTAATTAAATTTATCTGTTATATGTACATGGTGTAACATTATCAATTCTGAGATTACTCAAAAATGAAAAAAGTAATTACATTAATGAATGGTGCATCGGATCCAACACATGTTGGAAACATTAGTTGAAGATCAAGTTTTCTAAATACCAACGTAAATACTGTTCAACTTTACAATCATGGTGGATGGCATAGACCTAACCAAAAAAAACACTTGACAAACATACAATTTGTGAAACACTTATACTAGGCTTGTAGAACATCACAAAATGAAGTTATTTGCAATCCTGTTATTTAGTGTACTTATTTTTTTGTCAGGAAAGGTCCTTCTCTGTGTCACAATTCATGTATTTTACTGTAAAACTATTTTTATGAACAAATAGGCTTAATATTTGAATCATATTGTATTATATATTACAGTACAGTATACTCATTATATTATAAATAGAAGATAGTTTTTATTTGAATAATTTTAGATAAACATCACATTTATCATCTATCATAGAGGATTCTACTTTTTTAAATAGAGTTTGCCAATTTTTTAGCTTTCCTTTGTTCTTGAGCCAGCAAAATGTGGTTTGGTTCTCGAATGGATAGACTTCTTTGTCTTGGGTCGATGAGTTCAGGAAGTAAACATTTCATATAAAAGGTTTCAAGTTTTTCTTTCATGTTTACTTCCCAAAAGTCATCGTCCCGATCAATTTTTACAGTTTTTAGACCTTTTGGTGTCCAAATGGCAAGGATGCGGTATTTTCGATTTATTATATGCAGCTGTGAGCTGTCCTTGGATTTGGTAGAAATAGGGGTGGTTTGATTTAATATCAAAACTTTCATGACTTTTACTCTTTTGAAACATGTTACCTATCAAGCCAACCCTATTTCTAATCACTTCCTCAGGCGTAATATTTTCTGCGTTTGATGGACACTTTACCTGTAAATTCCATCATCCCCTATAAGCCCGTCAGGAAAGGCTCCCAAGAAAGTCATAATATCGTCTATGACAAAACCACAAAGCTGGACTGTGACTCCTAGTGATTGTTCAATCTGGCGTATCGCTTCTCCCTCGTGCAATTTACCGTAGTTGACAAAGTGTGTGTGCAGGGAAGTATACAAGAGTTTCTTTACCACTGGGGCACAGTTAGGCCCGGCGCATATTGAGACGCAGTCGGAGCAGCGCAGCGCAGCGCAGGGCAGTGTTTTGTAAACTACATGTTCGCTAGGACACGCGCATATTATGGCGCAGCGCAGCGCAGGGCAGTGCAGTCCCGCACGTGGACTGCGCGCACTTGTGGTCGAGTCACAAGTGTCTGTGCCACATTGCTCACCTGCGCCGGGTTGACTAGCGTTTTTGATGGTGCTATAGGATAATTAATAGAAATTGTGCGTTTTTATCCAGTTTTTACGTTACCAGTCATAGTAAGTATATAAAGAACAATTACAAAAATGAAATCTGTAAAAATAATAAAATCACTAAACATAACAAATTTGTTCGCCCTTTCCTTCTTGTTCTCTGGTGAAGAAGTAACAATAAATCTAGATCAGCACCTGAATCTGACTCAGAACTCAAATCCTAATATATAACAACATGCTCACACAAGAAACTGTATCACTCATATACGAGAACTGTACGACACTGCTTCCCAATATGCGATGTCAACTGTGCAACGCAGAATTTTTTCCCAATGCTGTCCTGTGCTGTGCTGCACTGCCCGGACCATGCCGAACAGCTCAATATGCGCCTAGGTTTTATGTTGCACACCAGCACTGTTTATGTCCATTGACATTGCATTTTCCCGAGGTTTCCCGAGGAGGCACGGGCCAGTGCAATGTGCCTTGTGGTTACAGTGTGTACGGCCAAGACGTCGGCCGAGGTGGGAGGGGTAGCTATCTATGCTGTGATCGACCTAGAGGCTTAGGATATTTCCTTCCCCACAGAAAAACATCTTGTCTCGGTCGGTGGTGTAGTGGTTAGCGCACCGGAGATATGTTCTAAAGGTTACCGGTTCGAAACCTCCGGAGGCACAAACTTTTTGATTTGATTTCTTCATTATCGTTATAGTTTATAGTTTGGTTAGGTTATGACAGTTTGATTTTATAATTATAAATTATATAATTGAATTTTAGGCATTTAAAATTTTATTTTATAAACAGAATAATCTTTTATACCAGCAGACTAATTCGTTCTAATATATCTGTAAATATTAGTTAAATTTGCCCGTTATCACATGAAACGAATATAATTTAATGCCTTAAATGTATATATTGTATTAAAAGATTTTATATTTCTACTAAACTGTATCTCGCTTCCAATCATTGCGTGGGACAGCTCGCTTCCAATCATTGCGTGGGACAGAAAGGATCTGGCATTTAATTTATATTGATTGTACACATGTTGGTTTTGTACTTATAACAGTCTAGAACTAAGAAATAGGGTATTTACTCAGGGGAGGTATAGATGAGCTTACGATGACAGCTGTGGCTTCTCATTAGCTGAGGGAACACCATTACCGTAACAATATGGTCTTCAACCACTGGCCTCGGTGGACTAGTGGTTAGCGTTTCGGGCTGAAATGCCGTGAGTGCCGGGTTCGAATCCCACTGGTGGCACTGACTTTTTGACTAAGATGTTATCATTATCAGCAAGTTTGGTTGGTTTGGTTCGGTTATGATAGTTTAATTTTATTATTAAGTCTTTATAAAATTTTAATTGAGCAATATCTAGTTTTATTTAATAAACAGAATTATTTTTTCTATTAATAAACTTTTTTTATATTATTTCGTTATCAGCAAGTTTGGTTAGTTCGGTTAGGTTATGATAGTAATTTTATAGTAAAAAATTATAAAATTGAATTTGAGGCATTTATAATTTTATTTTATGAACAGAACTATTTTTGCGATTAGTAAACCTTCATTGCCAAAATGCTCTCTATTACAGTGCTGTTCACGGAGAAATTTTGAACTAATGCCTCAATCGTACCTCCCCTAAGTCAGACCCAAGAAATAGTATTTGATAAATTGACAACATATCAATATTTTATACGTGTATTCAAATTTAAAATGTATTCAACACCACACCATTTCTTACTGTCCGCAGTTCATTTCCTTTCTTTCAATAACTATAACTATAACAACAATAATCATAACAATAATTTCGTAACAATATTTGTTCCACATTAAATAAAAAAAGTTATAAAATTAGCAGCGCATGATGAATGTAGAACCATAATAACCTGATTTGAACTCCCGCCAAATACGCCGAGCGTGCTGCTATCTCACGGAGATCTGCCAGACTACTACGCCGAATTACCGCCGCGATGGGCAACAAAAACATGTATTTTCTTAAACCATATCATGAGCACAGTTTACGTCGGATCTTCTTGAAACAAATTTTATTCGATAGATAATTAAATTTTGTAGGGGGTTTGCTTTTTCGAATTTCAAATATTCCTTTAAAAAAATCTCCACAAATTTGTAAACTTAAACAAGCGTATTTTTGCTATAATTATTTAAATATTTCTTTAATCGAAAAAATAAAAAGCAAACCCCCTGTAGAATATTATTCTCTTTCCAATGACACATCAAACGTAGTTCTATGTTTAAAAATAACGGCGCTATATGGTTCAACAGATTACATTGTTCTTATGGGGCATCAATCCAATATGGCCGACTGCTACTGCCCACTCTTAAAATTGATAGTTGTACAATTCTTTGCAATGAGAGTAGTTTCCATAATATATTGCCCGTAAACAGTTAAAATATTTAGATTTTTGAAATGTTCTTTTGCTGATGCATCATACTCTAACTTAAGCATGATCCTGATTGCTTGTTTTTGCTGTTTTAATATTTTTTCTAAATTTAACTTTTTTGTTGAACCATACAGCGCTATGCAGAACAATATATGAGAGTGAACATGGGCAAAATAAATATTTTTTAATGTTTTTAGATCACAGTAATAAGACATTTTAGATAATGCGTGAATTCGTGAATTAATTTTAACCAAAATTTTATGCACATGTTTGTTCCAATTCAGATTTTGATCAACTGTCAGACCTAAAAAATTTATACTTTTTTCGTGTTCAATGTTATGGTTATCATGTATTAGCGAATTTCCCTATAGGGAAGTAGCTATTACCGTAGGTGGCACGGTAAGACCTAGACCCGGGACCGATTTACTTTTTCATTTTGATGTCCCCAGAGGCCAAAAACACTATTCGTTCAAATTTTTATATATGTATATATATATATATATATATATATATATATATCATACTTAATATTATAAATGTGAAAGTTTGTGTATTTGTTTGTTTATTTGTTTGTTTGTTTGTTTGTTTGTATGTTTGAAGTTCAATCACGCATTAACTACTGGTCGGATTGTGTTGAAATTTGGTATGATGATAGCTCACATTCCCGATTAACATATAGACATATTCTTACCTCAAAAATCCTTTCGGGCTCCGCCCCAGCGGCTCTAGAGTTTCCCATGTTAACCTTATGAGTATTCATATTTTAAAGGAATTAAATATTTTGCCAGCTGTTTCAACTACACAATTTGTTTCTATGATATTCAATAGCATTAAAAGGTTATACGGTTTACCAACAGGATGCAGCACCATTAGTTCTTTATACATTTATGACAACAGCTAATTTGAACCAAGCAGCAACAAAAACCTGAGTGTGAGAACTTTACTTCTTTCTATTGTTTAAATGAAGTGGTAGAACATTATGGCTATGGTAGATGTTCTATATACTATAGTATACCGTAGATTATAGTAAACCAAATTTTCTCAAAACGTGTCCTCTCTCATTGCAAATGCAAAGCAAGAGTATTTAACTACAATAAGCATTGTATACCAACCCCGTACGAAGGACGGGTACTCAGCTAGTATATATATATATATACGTCCGTGAACGCGATAACTTGAGTAATTTTTGTCCGATTTTGATGAAATTTGGTTTAAAGGTGTAAAGCAGGATAGACTTGAATGAGTTCGCGAACCAGCACGATCGGACCATGGGAACGGGGCTTTACGGGGGGTTTTATGGGGTAAAAATTGGTTTTTCTCACTTTTGACCCTCAAAACACAAAATTTCCCAATTTCTCTTTAGACCTTTTTAAAGAGCTTAAAAAAACAAATAGTTTAGTATATAAAAGTATTTTTGTTCGATTAATAGTAACGGAGAAAATTAAAAAAAATGTAAATTTAAAATTCCCATGTTATTCTTATGGAGAATATTGTCAAATGTTGTAGTTTGCTTGTTTATGAATATATTTTGATCAAACTTGGCAAATTTATTTATTTTGTACTAAGCTATCAATATTTTACTCAAAAACACACTTTATTAGTTTCCTTGTAGCAGCAAACCTAGGTACTCGTTAAACCTAATGTTATTAAAATATATTTAACTGAAAATCAATTCAGACAAATGGAAATTCGCTTAGTCGTCAGGTTTGCTGCTGCGGGGGTATTATTAAAGGTTCTGGTAGTAGTTTACTTTGAGCTGTCTTGAACATTACAAATTCAGTTTTTGTGGATTCAAAAGTAAATTGTGATTTTTCAAGTAGTTTCCAAGGTTTTCCAATTCAATGTAAGAACACACTTCAGTTTCTTCTTGTGAGGCAGTTGATAAAACGAGATTTGAATCATCAGCGTAAAGACACAACTTACTATTCAGCTTATAGATTAATGCGCTGTTTACTCCTCTCAGGTAGCAAAGAAAAAGCAAAGGCCCTAGAATTGATCCTTGAGGTACTCCAAACCTGATTGGCTTACAATTTGATGATATTTTTGTAATTTTATTATCTTTATTTAAGTAGGAAATTTCTAAATACTGAGATCTATCATGGAGGTAAGAACTGAACCAATTTAAAGCATTTTGAGAGAGACCAAGAATCTGAAGTTTTTCTATTAGCTTTGAATGTTTAACACTATCAAAAGCTTTTGAAAGGTCCATAAATATTCCTGTTGTAAAATTTCCTTTGTCTACTGAGTCTATAACAGACTCAATGAAAGATACAGCAGCACTAACAACTGACCTACCATGTCTGAACCCATGCTGGTTATCATCCAATAAGTTATCGCAAATTATTCATGACATTAAAAACAACATAACTGTAAACAATCCTACTTTCACAGTTCTCATTGTGTATCACAATGCCCCAATCCAATCGAAGACAAAAGGTTTACACTGATGGTCTCTGGTCTCAAGAAATATCAATAAATGTGCGTGTGCCCCAGGGTTCTGTCCTGGGTCCACTTTTGTTTTTAATATGCATTAATGATCTCCCAAATTCAGTTAATTCCTCAACTATACTTTATGCAGATGATACAACCTTTTTCCACAGTAATAATGATTTTGAACAGCTAAATTTATTATCAAAAAATACCCTCACCACATCATCAGACTGGTTCAAAGCAAATGGGTTTCTCTTAAATGAAAGTAAAACACAGAATGTTGTTTTCAGCCTAAGACCCCAACCTAATAGCGGGACTGATATCAATATCGCAGTTAATTCGGTGAAATTTTTGGGCATAAAAATAGACAGCACTCTTACCTGGGGATCTCACATTGATTATATAACACCAAAACTATCAAGAACAATATTTCTCCTAAGACGCCTGGTTCATTGCTTGGAAACAAATTCTGTTAGAACTGCCTATTTTGCCTACTTTCAATCAATAATTAGATATGGATTAATTCTATGGGGTAACTGCAGTAGAGTAGATGAAATCTTAATTCTCCAAAAAAGAGTCGTTAGGGTTATCGCTGAATCTGAACTTGATGAACATTGTAAACCTCTTTTTGTTTCAATGAAAATTCCTACTATTATTAATCTGTATATCTTTGATTTAACTGTATATGTAATAGATAACACACAAATACTAAAATTCCATGAACACAGATATAATACTAGAAATAAAAATCATACTTCCATTGACTACCACAGGCTCTCAAAATCTATAAACAGCCATGTTGTTGTAGCTCCAAAGGTTTACAATAAACTCATTGGCCTTATCTCAAAATATGATGTCAAACAATTCAAGAGAAAGTTTTATAACTGGTTATTAATAAACCCACTTTATTCACTTAATGAGGTTTTTTCTTGCCAAATTGCTTTCTAGATTTTTCTAAACACTTAAATACAAATCCCCACACTCTATTAATTAATAGTCTCTATAAATTATTCTTCACATTAAAAGTATTATTGAAAACTAATCCTCTATTTTTTTATTAAGATATGATGTTATCAGAAATTATTTTATATTTGATCTGTTATTGATGTTCCAGGCCAGCTTGAAGGAGAAATTGTTTGTTTAGTTGTTTTGTTCTATCTAATATATAAAATTCTCGTGTCACAGTGTTTGTCTGCAAACTCCTCCGGAACGACTCCACCGATCGTTATGAAATTTGGTGTGTAAATTCTGTAGGTATGCGAATCGGACGTAAACTATTTCCCGTTTCAAAAATCCTTTCGGGCTCCGCCCCAGTGGCTCTGGAGTTTCTCATGTTAACCTTATGAGAAATAGAATTATTGAATCTTAACAGCTGTTTCAATTAAACAAGTTGGTTCTGTTCTATGATGTTCAATAGCATTAAAGTTACAAGGATTACCAACAGGGTGCAGCACTATTATTTCTTTTACATTTATGACAACAGCTAATTTGCAACCAAAAGGTGAGTGAGCGTAGCGAACGAACTTCAACCTGGAGGCGAGTGAGCGTAGCGAACGAGCTAACCTGAAGGCAAGTGAGCGCAGCGAACGAGCTCCAACCTAAAGGTGAGTGAGCGTAGAGAACGAACTTCAACCAGGACGTGATTGAGCCATGCGAATACTTATGAAGTTAAACGGGGCAAAGCCCGCGGGTACAGCTAGAGGTCTGTCTTAGGGGAAACCTATAACTTAGGCGATACGAAGTTCGCCGGGTCAGCTAGTATATTATATGATTTAAGTTTAATTTTATATTCACATCTACTTTAATTTGCTTCATGACAATTTGTGAAATGTAATCTGACCTATCCTATTGTACTTTATTGTACCGAATGGAAATAAATATATTTGATTTGATTTTAATGTATCACAGTTATTTGTTGCTGCTTACTTCAAATTAGCTGTTTACATAAATGCAAAAAAATTATAGTGCTGCAACCTGTTGGTAAATATTATAACTTTTTAATGCTTTTGTACAACAAACCTTTTTTGCTACAAAGAACAAACTTTTTTAGTTGAAACAGCTGAATAAATTATTTAATTCCCTTTAAATATGAATACTCATAAAGGTTAACATGGGGAACTACAGAGCCACTGGGGCGGAGCCCGAAAGGATTTTTGAGATAAGAATATGCCTATATGTTAATCGGGAATGTGAGCTATCATCATGCCAAATTTAAGCCCAATCCGTCCAGTGGTTTATGCGTGATTGAACTTCAAACAAACAAACAAGCAAACAAACATACAAACTTTCAAATCTTATAAATGTGAAAGTTTGTGTGTTTGTTTGTTTGTTTGTTTGAAGTTCAATCAAGCCTTAACTACTGGACGGATTGGGCTTAAATTTGGCATGATGATAGCTCACATTCCCGATTAACATATAGGCATATTCTTATCTCAAAAATCCTTTCGGGCTCCGCCCCAGTGGCTCTGTAATTACCCATGTTAACCTTATGAGTATCTATACTTATTTAATACGCAAGCACGATTTTTGTGACAATTACTCCTCCGAAACTACTGAACCGATTGACATGTTTATGGTGTCATTGGAAAGAGTGTAACGTGAAGTTGTGCAGGAAACCTTCTTTTTAAGGAAATAATTAGAGAGTGAGGCCCTGGGGCCCTTTAAAGTTGCGTATTTCTCCATAGGGATAACAAGGGAGATAATTTTTATTTACAGAAACATATGTTTGTTACTTGAAAATAGTCAAAGTCTACTACACAATAATTGCTGTGTATTATGACTGTTAATGTATACTACATTTCAATCAAGGATTGTGTGCCTTAAACTTTACTCATAATGGATCTCACTACTTTATTTTCATGCTGGGAATAGTAAAATTTAGTTGAGAATAAGTTACCATATTTAGAAAACTTTACTATAATAATTGATGTATTTAAAATCACAAATCTTTGACATTATTAATTCATTAAAAAACGAAACAGCTGATCGAGAAATCAAACAAATCATCTACTTCATGTGAATAAGGTTTATACACAAACATAGTTTTTTTTTTTTAACCAATAACTTGATTCTTTTTTACTTGTGGGTGTATTTGAGTTTGCAGTTATGAAAGCACCAAGCCAAGTACCTTTTATCTAATTTTCTTTATAAACTAACAGTATTAATGAATTACTACATGAACTTTACAAGTTATTAATTGTCAGTATGCCAAGGGGAAGAGTGGGTCCTCGAAAACAGTCGAAGGCAGAGGCACCCATCTAGAAAATCCAACTGAGTTTTTAAATATAGAGGTCAGTGGATTGCCAAGACACAGATTATACTAATAAAAGGAGGCAGTGGTTTTATTGATATTAATACATCAAAAAGGGCCTCATTAATGGCACAAGGCTTGTTCATATTTAAAGGGAATTAAATAATTTAGTCAGCTGTTTCAGCTTAAAAAGTTGGTTCTATGATATGTAAAAGCATTAAAAAGTTATAAGATTTACCAACAGGGTGCAGCACTATATTTTAATGCATTTATGAAAACAGCTAATTTGAACTAAGCAGCATCAAAAAACTGCTATACGCAATGAGAACTAACTTGAATAATTTTGATTTTTTGCGAATTTTTGATAATTTATTTTTATACATTGTTTAGGTAAAGTGGTAGAACATTATGGCCATGGTAGATGTGTAATAAGTTACTATAGAATACTATAAATTTAAAGAAGCAAATGTTATCAAACTGTGTCCTCCCTCATTGCAATCGCAAGGCTTGAGTATAACTGCAATAAGCATTTTATACTTATATGCCAACCCCGTACGAAGGACGGGTACTCTGCTAGTTTATAATATTAGTAAGATTAAAGTAAGATTAATGAATTTTGACAGCTGTTTCAACTGCACAAGTTTAAGGTTTACCAACAGGGTGCAGTACTATTATTTTTTGCATTTATGACAACAGCTAATATGAACTAATTAGCAACAAAAAGCTGTGGTACCCAATGAGAACTTTAATTTTTTCTATGGTTTAGGTAGTGGTAGAACATTATGGCTATGGTAGATGTGCTATACTATAGCATACCTGTAATATATAAGGCTATATTACATTGCCAGAAGAGTATTGAGTTCGTGTGTGTGGTTGGCTGCACTGCTGAGTGACGTCACCGACTAGGAACGATGGCACGAAGCGGAGTGGAACGTCAGACGGAGTTATCATGCAATTTAGTAAGTTGTCAGAAGTATCGGGATCTTTTAATCTTACTAAGTATTAGAAGTACAGTTATTACATTTGGCGACGAAATTAAATCCGCGTGTGCGTGAAATGTCTAGTATCGGTCGGATATCGGAGTTTAATCCGTACGAAGAAGATATTAGTTCGTATTTGTTACGTTTGAAACACTTTTTCAAGGCCAACGAAGTCAAGGACACGAAGCAGGTCTCCATCTTGATTACTGTAATAGGCCCTAAAATATTAGCCGTCCTCACCGATCTTATTTCTCCTAAGAAGATTGATGAAGAATCTTACGATAGTTTGAGCAAAATCTTGGAAGATCATTATTCTCCTAAACGCCTTGTGGTCGCTGAGCGTTATACTTTTTATAGTCGATGCCAGAAACAATCTGAAAGTATTGCAGAGTTCGTGGTGGCAGTGAAGCATTTGGCTTCGACGTGTGAATTTGGAACATTCTTATCGGATGCACTGAGAGACAAGTTAGTTTCGGGAATTAAAAATGAAGCAATTCGTCAAAAATTACTTTCCGAAGAAATGGATTTGAAGAAAACGTTGGCTCTTGCACTCAGGCTTGAACAGGCCGAGAAACAAACAGGTCTATTCTCGAATACAAGTGTTCAGGAAATTTAGAGGTTTCAGGTCAAGAAGAATGCACGTGTTTCCAACCGAGGTTCAAATTTTCACAGTGCGGGATCTAAATCAAATTCAAGTGATGTGAAGGGAGATATGTCTCAGATTAATAAGTGTTTTCGTTGTGGCAATCCAGAGCACTGTAAAAAAACAGCACAGTTATCATGTCATATGACTAGTTTCACGTTACAATTTACAGTCCACTCCTTGATCTTACAACTATAGATTCCTAGAACACAGGATAAACTATTTGATTACAATACTTTATCTCGCAACCCCAGATTTTGTTGAAACGGGACTACTGTTTTTAAATATACAATTATATAAAATAACCTCAAAGAAATTTTATATTACAAATACCCTCAAATATATGATATTATACTAAAACTACGTGGTTAAACTTTAAAACAACACTACATTGAAGTTAAAAATTTGTTCAACAACTTTAGAATTGTTTGTCATAAATTGAATTCATGCGATGGAATTGCACTAAAAGTAACTTAGAGGATTGGGTTTTGTGTTGTGTGTGAAGACGATTTTATTGTTAGTTCTGTACGGGGTACTGCAGAGGTCGTGTTTTGTTTACTATTTGTTTCTTGTTATTATTTCAGTTCTTGTTAGTTCCTCTAACCTTTTACAGTAAGAGTACACTTTAAAAGTGAGGTTTAAAAGTTAAAAACTGACTACATTGAATAAACCATAACATCTTCAGACAACAATACAATCAGCTGATTAGTTTGTAAACAAGTACGTTGACTTTCACCACAACTGATTTAAAAGGTTTGGGTGTTTAGTATGAATTTTAAAGAAAGTAAAAAGGTGTGCAATTTTTAAGCCACCCTAATGATTGATAATTGGTAAAAAAGACACTTTCGGGGTTATGTAAGATTTTACTATTGTTTGAAATAATCTAAAATCGTTTAAAAATAACTTGCAAAGCGGACGGAGACTGTTGCATTGTTGTGGCAGACTTAGGCCGCATGCCTCGGCATGCACTACATCTAACCTCCAGCGGTCACGTATTACTAAAGCTGCCATATCTGAGTTAATATTCATCCAATATTAAAGATGAAGGTGTCAATCGATTTGTAATTGCATTTTCTGAAAGAAGTTATTCTTGTAAAGTTTTTGTAAACTCAACGGTTTTTGAGTTATTTAAGAAACAAAATTTTAAATGGATGCTATTTTGTTTTATGATATTTAAAAATGAACAGAACTTTTTTGTAGCTTTTTCTAGTTGTCATAAATGTTTTTGCAAAGTTTCAACTTTGTATCTCTTACCACTTTTTAGAAAACAATTAATAAGCGAAAAAACAAAATGGCGGCTGTGTGAGTAACTAAGGACTTCCGGTCAATTTAAATATGATATTTGGATTTGTTTCTTACCCAGGAACAATACCCTAAAATATCCTACTTGAATTCTGAAACACGCTGTATATTGTGACGCATAGCGGCACGCTATATTTTATATATAGTATGTGCATTTCGCGAAGCCGGGCTACATGGCCAACTCGTAGCCTGCCGCGACTGCATCAACGCTCTATCCCCACCTTCCTACTCTTGTCCTCCATCTTGGCTCATCTCCCTCTTCAACTTCGGCATCTTGAAACAAGAACCAATTTCTAGGACCGTGACCCGAAACTGATAAGTTACAATTAGTATATGGATGTAGATAGATATAAGTACCAATTATGGTTGGCTAAGTCAGAACACAAGCGGGGAGCCCTTCTGGCTCACCCGACCGTTGAAATGTAGGAATTTACAACTTAGCCGGTTAGTTGCCCTCTGCAACCAACCATTCCAAACCTGAAAACTAAACCACATGTTCCCAGAATGTAACTTAACAGTTTTTCAATCAATTCATACATATTTCACATTCCGTATTCAATTACATATCATTCATTCACTCATCAAGATTAGTAAGAAATTATCCATGTTCAGTTCATAGTTGGAAGGATAGGTTAATACTTAAATAGTTAGTTAAATTAGTGTAAATCAAAGCTGGCTAGGCAAGTGTTCTGATCTGGGTAAAAGGTATCCGTCCCTCTGGTCCCCAGCAATCCATAAATAATAAATAATTTAAAAAAAATAGATAAATAATAATAATAATAGATAAATAATAATAATAATATAATAATAATAAATAATAATAATAGATAATAATAATAATAGATAGAAATAATAATAATAGATAAATAATTTTATTGATAGCAGATTCAGCACGCTTAAATTAGGTTTGGCCCAGACACAGCTATTCCTAACCTATTGCATTACCCTGTTTATTCCCTCCTGATTACCCGAATTCTCACCAATATACCCATCACCCCCATATCATCCTAATTAACCCCATATAACACCTTTCTTCCTTCACCCCGCCGGCTACAATATTCATTTGTTATACCAAACTAAATTCAACAGTAATTACAATATGACAAACATAATATGTTCTATACAATTGAAATTGTATAGACAAATTTATTCGTCGGAGTTAAGCGATTTTGTATATACCGAAGTTAAAGTAAGCTATATCTCTAAACAATGTGAATAAACAAAGAAAAGAAGAATACCTTGGTCCAAATTAATAGCTTGAGTTGGACAACTCCAGCTATAAAACCGAGCTCCACCGCGCCCATCCCGCGTCTACGCCACAGGGATCCCGTCAAGTGTAGTTTGTAAAACATTTTGGAGGCTCGTGTAGAATGGGCCTTAAGGTAGTTCTAACTACACACCTGTGCTGACGACGTACAGATATACGCCGGCAGCGCCAGTGGTTGACAGGGCAATGGTGTCTGGGCGTACCGCCCATCCATTGTGTTACATATCGATGGGAGCGACTAGCTGTCACTTCAGCAGCCTCTCACACAATGTCATAGCGGCCGACACGACGTTGACTTGCTACGGAAAGAAACTATTTCAGCGCTCCACGCGGCTAGTGTCTGGAACTATCTGAGGCTAGATACACCAACGAGGAAAAAGAGAGGCAAGGTGAGGTAAGATACACCAATGAGGAAAGAGGAGGTAAACTGAAGCAAGATACACCATCAAGGAAAGAGAGAGGCATCTGAGGCAAGATCGACCATTGGGAGTAGCATTAATATATATATATATGGGTCAATCCATATCAAGTGATCCAATAAAAAATAATTTGGTTGCTGGACCATTTTTAATATTTTTTATTTTTTATATATTGTTCCCTCATGTTTTGGAAGTTCAAAAATGATTTTATTAAATTTTTATCCCTTCCAATTTTTTTGTAGCGGCCATTTTTGTCTTGCAGCGCACGGTGATTTTTGAGTTTGCAGACGTTAACGTAAACGAACATATCTTTTTACCTACTTAAGTTACACAAATGCAACCAAATTCACTTTGTTCATCATTTTCCCATCTTTAATTTTGGTTATGATCATAATCAGCCTAATTTGTACCCACATGGGTGAAAAAAATTTTTAAAAACAAGCAACGGAAACAAATAAATTTCACTTTTTGAAGCCTATTTTTTCCATGAAGGATTTGTAAATTACTGATATTTTTTATTTAATTACATATACTAGTGTATTCTATGTAGCTAGAGTTATAACACTGATATATGTGTCCTTTAATTTTGGCAATTTTTTGAAAATATAGATTTTTCAATTTTCGTAAAGTTTGGAGCTTAATATCTCTGATGGGACATGGGATTAAAATTTGATTTTTTCACAGGATGTTCTTCTGTATATGAGGAAACTACAGTAAAAGATTTATCATTGATATTTTACTGTGGTAAAAGTTATGAATTTTTGGAAACGGTAAGAAATTGCATAGTGTTTGGTGTAGTAGAGACTAGTCCACAGGTTAAATACTGACCTTTATTGCTTCAAAAGGCAGACAATTTACTACTTTTAAATAGATAACAAATACTTTACACCTTAAACTATAATATTTTAAATATAACAAATATTATTAGAAATTTTATTTGTTTAACAAATTTAAAATCGTATAAATGTTAAGTATAACACCACTTTCAGTGACGGTGTTAATCATATCAATACTTTGGTAAAAACTATTCATTTCGAAAGGCCTTTAAAGATTCATAATTGTATTGTGCTTCAGTAATTGAATGTTTTTAACTGTAGGCTTACAAGTAGGGCTTAAATATTGCTGGCTAATAATATATAATTAGGCTAAACATTTTGTTTTAAAATGCAAAGAAATCCACAAAATAATAGAACAACAATTGTGTTATGTGTTACGACAAACTAATCATAAAAGCACTTACATTTATCTTATGTTTTCCTAGTTGGAATGAGTATTAAGAAAAATGCTTATTTCATCAGACAGTTTTTGTAATATATTATATACTCTTCCAGTTGCCGTTTTGAGTTCTTGAAATCACAGTTTTCTTAAAATTTTGTTAATAGGTACCCAAACTTTGTCATTTTTAGACTTTCTAAAAGTTGTTCTTGGTCCAGCAGGATGGTAATAGTGCACATACACATCACTATTTTCCAAACTTAATTGTTCGATTTGTGCCAACCACCACTGCCCATCATATACACAAGCCACCAAGTCGTCAGTTTCTAGGGTCAATGGTACAATTTTGCATATGCAATGGTCTTCGTAAATGTCACTTTTTGATGTTATAAAGCACCTTATTGTGTTTTTTGAAACCCCATAACATTTATGATAACTCTTCATTCCCTTGACCTGTACACAGTTTTCAAATATGGTTTTAAGTTCTTCGATGTGAGTCAGAATTTCTTCCTTCAGGAAAATATGTAATCCCTTTGATGTTATGTTTGCAAAATTCGTACATCTTCTCTACACTTAGAATCTGATCTGTTGAGGTTCTTTTTAAACTGGCCTTCACGTTTGTAAAATGAACTTCACGTTTTGTTGTTCCCCCAATTCCATCGCATGCATTTTTGCCATGGCAGGAGGCAAAAAAGTGCCATTCAGCATCTAATTAAAAAGTCCCTTTTATGGTTGCAGGGATTTGAAAAGTTTTTCTTATTTTTATATTGGGAACCACTTCCGTCATAAAAATAAATAACCTTTTCAACTCTAGGCAAGTTTAGCCAGCAATATTTAAGCCCTACTTGTAAGCCTACAGTTAAAAACATTCAATTACTGAAGCACAATAAAATTATGAATCTTTAAAGGCCTTTCAAAATTAATAGTTTTTACCAAAGTATTGATATGATTGACACCGTCACTGAAAGTGGTGTTATACTTAACGGGAATGTTGCTGGAAGTCAACAGTCCCGGAAGATCAAATAATTTATACCTGTGCCGCTAGGTCAAAAACTACAATGTTTGCAATGTCTGTAGATCAAAAGTCCCAGTAAGTCAAATAATACAGTCCGAGCTAAAAGAGTGGTCTATGTTAAAGCTTATTGGGAATTTTACCTAATGCAACAGCAGTTTTAATATAACGAAATACAGTAAAATACAAGTTCAGTTTCGCTGAGTCAACAGTGCCGGAAGATCAAAAGCAATAAAAGTGAACATCGATTCAGTGTAAAGTAGACCTCCTGCAACGATTACTACACCAACAAAACTCGCTTTTAGTTACTTCGTGTTTTGTCATAATTAGAATAGAGCTAAAATTATCATATTTGGTACATAGCTTATCTATTAATGCTTTTTTTTTTTTTATCTACGCCAGTGGCATTTTTTGTATTGAGGTAATTTCAAACACTTTTAAGGGAAAGCGGTCCAAACCCATCAAAGTTTTGTGGATGTGCCGGGGATTGAACCCGTCCCTCCCGCACCGAAGTCCGAGACGCTAACCACTAGGCTAGCAACACAACCAAAAAAAAACCTTCTTGCAGACTGTTTGGTCAACACTGTAAATAGGTATAGCCTTTCGTCAAAATTTGTGGCATAAAATACCCGCAAGGACGATCTGAAAATTTCTGGTTATTATATACGTTTGTAAAAGGAGATCCATTTAATTGTAGAACTATTTTATGAGTTAAAATGTAGTCTACATATAAACTGTGTAAATGTATTACGCCTCGGAAGGGTTGAAACCTGTCCAAACTATCATATATATTATTAAAACGTAAATGGGGTTTTTTCACGATTCTGAATCAACCAGACGATGGATTTTCATTAGTTTTGTGTTGAAAGAAAGACAATTTTGAGAACTAGGGAATTTCAACGCCATAATTTAAAATTAGTGTCCCAGTTTTTTTATAAATTAAGTTTTAGTTTTTAAAAAGTCTAGCAGCCGATGCTAACCTTCTCCAATAAGTCAATGCTTCTAGCTAGCTTTTAGTACAATATAATTTGCTTAACATAACAGCTGTAACATTCAGCATTTGTGACACAAATTCAGCATTTGGAAGAAAATTCAAATACATACTTATGGTTGGCTTATTTATACTATGTGTAATGCTGACAATTGATACATTTAATTCTTCGGTACGAGGATGGCAGATTAATTAAATATGCATAGTAAAATACAGTAGTAGCATTGTTTTATCTATGGTAGTAGGATGTTCAAATTATTTTTTAAAGTATTCTTTGTAATCATCGATTTGTTTTAGTCCAATATAATTTGTTTTCACTAACAGCTGGTTGAATGTGCTATGTATACTTATAAAAGGCAAAGCCCTCACTGACACACTCACTCTCACTCACTCATCATCACTAATTCTCCCACTTCCCATTTACCTAGGAGGCTGAAATTCGATACACCGATTCTTTGGGCATTAAATAGGAAAACTAAGTAATTTTTATTATGATAGGGCATTCGAGCTTCGCATCAGTGGCTCTGTAGTTTCCCATGTTAACCTTATGATTTTTCATATTTAAAAGGAACTAGTGTACCTGTTGCTCGAATTCGAGCAATTGCTAAGTATTAGAGGCGTTATTTTAAAATGAATAACACTCATAATATCTGATGACTAAGATTCAACTCAAAGATTATGGAAATACTCAAGATGTACATAACAGATCGATATAATCAACATTTCTTGTAAATATCTTATCATATTTCAAAATCTGGTCTTGTTTTTTAGTGTTTTCTACAAATAGCCTAACTCATAGCCGCATTAGGTTGTCCATAATAACGATTATAAATATTTAAAAAAACATTTTTTCTATTTCCTCTCGTTGGTGGGTTTCTATGACTTTCCTATGTTTCCATAGTTTGCAAATCGGCTCTTTCAATGATTACTAAGAAATGCAGCACAGTCAGTGTTAATTCAGTTTTCTTCTTAGTATATCAATTTATCCAGGCTCTTTTGCTTTTTTATATTGTAATAATTACGCCAACCTAAATTAAAATACAGTATTAAATATTTCATTTCAACCAAGTAAGTAAATGTTTGTAGCAAACTGTTAAATTAGCAGACTTATTGACTGTTTACAATATTGACATATGCTTTTCTTCTCACTTTTAATTTCTTACATCAGCTGGAGTTTCATAACAATATTTGTTAATCCCATGTTAATCTTATGGAGAAATACGAAACTTTAAAGGGCTCCAGGGCCTCACTCTCTAATTATTTCCCTGAAAAGAAAGTTTCCTGCACAACTTCACGTTACGCTTTTTCCAATGACACCAAAAACATGTCATTCGGTTCAGTAGTTTCGGAGGAGTAATTGTCACAAAAAACCTGCTTGCGTATTAAATACTAGTGTTCATGTTGCTCGAAATCGAATACGGAGTTGTACTTAACAACACACTGAGGAAAGAAATGGCGAAACATAAAGTACAAGTCGCATATAAAACGCCTAACAAACTCTCTTTTCTCCTCGGGGAAAGAAAAAAGAAGACGATGGATAAAGTAAACAACACGGGTGTTTATAAAATTAAATGCGACGATTGTCCGAGTTTTTATATCGGACAAACTGCCCGTTCTTTCACTACAAGGTTCAAAGAACATCCACCAAGGAGAAACTCTAAGTCTGCTTTTGCCAATCACCTCATTAATTCGAACCATAACTACACCGACGTACACACTAATTTAGAAATCATGCATCTATGTAATAAAGGCAAACAAATGGATACTATAGAAGAATTCGAGATCTACAGAGCATCAAAACAACAACCCGATCATATATTAAATGAACAGCAGTCCTTCAAATCAAATATAATTTACAACACTGCCATCCACATTATCAACCAAAACAAAAGAAACCAGAGCAAAGATAAAGGAAGAGAAGGGGAGGGGGTCCCAACTCCCGACACGGGTCAGTCATGACTCATCATCTAACGCTACCGGTTACACAACTCTCGTGTTCGGACTACTTGGCCAAGTTTTTTAATTGTAAATATTTTAATGTTTCGTATGTGTTCGTGTTATGTGTCCTAAATGTGCTGACGACTCCACCCATGGATGAGAAGGCCGTATTTTAACGTTCATGACAACCTGAAGATGTACTCGTTTAGCAGTACGAAACGGCCGTAGTTATTTCATAACTTAAGGATCAATTGACGCAACAGGTAAATTAAACCTTTTATATTTGCATTACCTTGATCCAGAGGCTAACCCATCATGAAATTGGAAACAAGTCAAGTTCAATTAGCCTACAAATACAAGAACGTTAAACTCAAACTCTTTAGGACCATAGAAAACATAAGATTCAACAAAAAATGCCTTGAATTTGGAATCGTACCTAAATACGTATCCATAAAATTAAACACCAATTCTAAACCTGCTAGGAAAGCCAAGAAAGTAGCCGAGACAACTTGGATCAAACAGGAAATTAAGTCTTTGTACAGTAAAAAATGCATGTTGAATAAGTTATTGTTAAACAAACATTTAAACCTCTTGAACAGCTTACATCCTTCACAAACAAACAATATTTCCGTATTCGAGAGTAGTGTACGACTGTTACTGGCAAAAAACTTCGCAAAGTTTTGTTTAAAATAAATGAAGTAATGTATGTGATTTGAGAATTTAATTTTGAAACGCTTTATGAACTGGAAATGCAATTAATTATTATTTGTATTAGAAAGTAATTGCGAAACATTAGGTAAGTATTTATAAACAATTTAAATTTAAGGATCCAAAGGAAATAATTATGAAATGTTTAACTCATCAATGTATTTAATTTGACGTTTTGTATTTAATCACTTGACTCTAATGTTTACATAATAACATTGTAATACTATGTTTTAATAACATTAATCATCGTACAGCATTTTAGGTTACTTAATCTACTTACACCCAAACAACCTAATCACAGCAATAGTTATATCATGCATCCTAACATAGCCATATATAACATAACCAACAATTAAAAACGAATTGTTTACATTTAAACAATTTTCATTACAATTAAACTAAAAAATGTAAGTATAATTTTTCGTACATTAAATATCGTCAATACCATTGATGACATTTATTAAGTTTTCGTAGAGTGCATTGTATAATGAAGGGTGCGTTCACAAAGAAAGCTGGTTACAAGTAACTTATTTTCAGCGCTTGTTCCAAGCGCTTGAGAATGCTGTTGTGTGTTCACAACAAACGCTTGCATTTCAAGCTCAGTGTAGTCTCAGCTCTGGTTGAGACAATATCTTCCTCAAGTGATGAAGAGTTGTTTTTTATTGAAAATGTAGAATAAAAAATTCGTAAAAGGAAAGTAGGTGTTCATGCAATTAACCGCGGAAGAGGTAGGTTCGGGGAATAAAACCACCATTTATTTATTTATTTATTTATCAAGTGATGAAGAGTTATTTTTTATTGAAAATGTAGAATTGGTATTGAAGGATGTAGAATTAGGAAGGTGTTCATGCAATTAACCGCGGAAGTTAATCACGTTTAATTACATCCTCAAGAAAATTTAAAGTTTTTTAGTGAAGTTTTGGGGGGATTGGCATAAGCAACCTATCCATGCACCAGAACGAATTTTGGACCAATAATAAAACCTAAAAAATACTTGAAGGGAGTTTTAAACCCCCTATGTAGCTGATTAATTATGATGCAAATAATATTGTGAGATATATTCAAATGTTTTAATTTTCTAGTTAAGAAAAAAAGTATTTAAGTTTCATCTATAAAAAATCCAACACCAACACTTAATTAATATTGAATTAAATGTGTTTTTTTATCATCTTAATACATATATGATATATTTGTCCTATTGGTTACGTTATTGAACATTCTAGGAAAAAAACCACAATATGTGGGTAATATATTTTTTTGGAAATTGGAAGCTCTAAATACTTGAGCTATCAACTCATCGACATCCATACTGCACTGTTAGTTGTTTGTAACTGACTGGTTTGGTCAACAAGCGCCGGAAAACAAGTACGAAACGTTCTTGCGAGCTTGTCAGAGCTTGTAACAAGCGCTTGCTAGCCGGCACAAGCTTTGTCTGTGAACACACACGCTTGATACTATGTTAACTTTTCTCGCGCCGGTTCGAGCTTGTAAGCGCTTGATAACAAGCGCTTGTAACCAGCTTTCTTTGTGAACGCACCCGAACTTATTTAAAGCACTTGTGTGTTGTTTTTTAGTGCCTTCGACCTTTGTTTAGCCATTACCAGCAATTTTGTGGCTTATCCACGAACTCAGTTTTCTCGCCAGTCAATCCCGCGGATAGTCGGAAGTATACTGTAGTAGGTTAGTTTATTTAATCCAAATGACATATTCTAACGATCCCTACCAATATTCTCTCTGAATTCAAACGTTTACAGTTTCCTGCACGTCTCATCTACGATAACTATAAACAAAACTCAAGGTAAATCACTGCGAGTGTATTAATTAGGATAGACTTAACATATACAGTATACACGTTTGTGTGTTTTTTATAATCCACACTGGTTCTGTTTAGTATTCGTGTGTTTAATGACGTTTTACTGTTTACTGTTTTACTAATCTAAAAGTTTTCTAAATTACTGTCAATTTGAATTGGTTTGGTTGATTGATTGACATTTACTTGTTTGTTAGTTTCATAACTTTTTCCCACTTTTCACCATATTTACCACCGGGCTGACGCAGATCCTCGGACATAGCCTGCAGGCTTCTTTTAATTTTTGCTACTAGAACCTTGTTCAGGATGAAATACAGTATTGGTGTTTGTAACAGTCGGTGTAACATTTCATCCAAATTGGATGCATACGGAAAATACGTCGCTTTGCAGCACCAAATCTAGGGTTTAAGGCGTGCGCTCTGCCTGTCCGCCCTTTGGCTCTCCGTTAATGTCAGCTTGGTACTTAGCCAATTAAAAATATATTTATGTTAATGTATTCCTTTCTTATATCTGTAGGCTTGATCTTTTTTAATTTTTTTGTACTACTGTAGTAGAATTTTAAGTGGGAAATAACTGGTAAATAAATACTTCTATATAAGCGTTTTTCTAACGCATTTTACACATACAAATACATTTTTTGAAGAAAATCAAAAAAGCTAGAGTCATAAATTTTAATCTAAGGAGTAAGGAACAATCTTCAGATGAAAAATATTTCAAAAGTTAAGTGAGTTATTTAAGAGGACTTAAAACGTCTACAAGCGCTTCTCGTGGCGCTGTTCAATGGCGCAACATATCTACTGGCCCGAGTTGAGATTTCTGAGCTGAGGCAGAGCGCATCCTTAACAGTACCGTGTTTTTGAACATAAAAACATGGATGCTTTTCTTTAAAACGGCATCAAAACTGAACTCCGCTAGTGTCAGAAGTCCATAGTGGCTTCATCAAGTCCCTCCTGCAGTCCGCGCAATTAAACAGCCTCAAGCAGGTTCGGTTTAAAGTAGGTGTACGGTTTTGTAATATAATATTGTAAGGCAATGCTTAGAGTGTTAATAAAATAAGTTGTTTGTCAATTTTTAAATTGAAATAATAAAAAAACAACTGCAATGCAAAACTAAATGTAAAAAAATAATCGAATTAAGAATAGTATTCTTCACCTGGTCCGCGGTGACGGTGGTGCGTGGGTGCGTACACTATAGTGTGACCTTGGGTTAGCCCAGTCATTTGAAGTGAACGCGTGCCGCCTGACGCTGCCCTTCCAACCCCGCCACCATGTGACGTTGCATCGGAAGCTACCGCCAGACACTGCCATTGTTAACACGTGCATTTACACTCACTGTCTTCTTTAGTTTATAACGTTTTTTACATAGAAATATTGTACTAAATTTCATAAAAATCGGACCATTTTTGCTTGAGTTATCGCGCTAACGGACACACATATATATATACGCGATTTGCGCGATGAATTTCAACGGATGGTGTTTTGCAGCCTCTAGGGACCTCAAAGCAAAATAATTAAATCGGCCCCGGGTCCAGGTTTTACCATGAGTACTACGGTAATAGCTTATTCCCTATATGGGAAATTCGCATATGTTCGGAAATAGTTTCAAGAATGTTTTAACATGTTGGGCTGTAGGGTATTGATTAATGATTACATGGTTATTGTATAACCTATTTGTGGCGTAGACTAGGATAACTAACCTCCCTGATTCCGTGCACGACTCATCACAGTTCACAATCGCTTTTTGAGCACTATTTCCTAACCACTGAGAGTCCGGACTGTCTTGAGATCCTGCATGGAGGAGAAGAAAATCGGAAAAGAAATACCAAATTTAACTCCTAAAAGAAATGTACATGGAGGAAGTTTCGTTTGTGCATAACTTGAATTAGACTCTAGATAGACGAATGCCGATGCTTGATGGCAAATCTGTGCGTGTATACCTTGAATTTTAGACCAAAATTATGAAAATCGGTCTGTTAAAAGAGCCGAACCGACTCGTATAACTAAGAAGAGAAAACCTAAGAATTTTGTATAGGCCTATATATATCACAATAATAAATTCCTTAACTAACAGTTGTAAACTTCTAAAAATGTATCTTTGTAAAAAAAATCAACCTACTTTAAACACTCTAAAAATAATTAAATAAATCTTTCAAAGTAAACTTTTGTAATGTTCAAGTTCACGTATTTGAAGTCTATGATGATGTTTGACACAACATACTGAAAATTTAAAGAGGATGTCCACATTGCAGACGGTTATCTATAACTAATGATGTTAATATTCATGTTTTTTTCAGAGTTTTGCGTTTGGAGTTATTTTATTATTGTAACCCATCATTGGCAGATACCTTTTTAAAGTTTTTTTTACAAGATAATAAATTATAATCCTATAGTGATATTAACTAGTATCTTTTAATGATAATGCATTAAAATATTTTTAATTTGGATAAGTAACGTTTTAATATTGACCTAGCCTCTTTTCCCTAACATAATATCAACATAATTTGTTTCTTATTCATATACACAATTAGTGTGTCATAGTTGCATATTGCATTCATTCAGAAGTAAATATAAAATACAAGTAAATACTTCCTTGGTATAAAAAACAGTGCTTATGTTTGTTATATATTTATGTTACCTATTCTGTTATGATTTTATTGTTTTTATTATTTTAGAGGGTTTGAAATCGGTTGTTTTTGTACAAAGATAAATTATTTCATCTTATTAGTGACTTAATTCTAATTTGTAACATATTTATTACTTAAAGGGTTTTTAAAAGCAAAATTGTTTGGACCGATCAAGAAAGTTACTGAACAGTTATTATTTTAAAACTGCTTGAGTCACCTGTTCAGGTTACATAATTCCTGGTTATAAAAATTTGGTAAACCAGGTGATGAATTGGGATTGCCAGAAATTAAATCGATCGAGAGCTGCAAAACCATTTCGGTCCGTGGTACGAACTCTATTTTTTACCACACTATACCCTATTACCTATCTTTTGCAGCCAAACATGTTTTTTGTAAACCGACGTAGCCTAAAAGTTTTATGTCTTAAAAATCAATAGGAAATAAGTGTATTGTTCGATTGGAATAATGTTACCAATGATATACTATAATTTTATTGTTATGATGTTTATTTTATGGTGTTGATAACAGAATACAATTTCAATACTCAAAACGGAGTTATACAAAATGCAGGTCAAATGTTGAAATACCTTTTTCATAGTAACCAAAACAAAACGCCTAGTAAACTCAAAGTCAGTTATTTAGGCTCCATGGCATGAAATATATTAAGCAACTTTTTCATGAAGATCCGTCTCTGTACCTTCATCGTTTCAACTAACAGTTGTAAGAATATTATTATTATTTATTGCTTTCTCTGTAAAAATATTAACAAAATAAATATTTTATAAAGTTTTTCAGCATTTTTTCACTGGAACCAATATTTAGGCCTACACTTAAACATAATGTTATATATGGTACCAAAGGGAAACCATGGTTATTTTGGGAGTGGAACCACGCTGATCGGTATAAAATCCCAGAGAAATTGATGAACATCTATAGAAAAAAATACATTGGCACAAACGAATTGAGAACCTCATTCTTTTGTTGGTAGTGGGGAAGTCGGTTAAAAATACTCACAAGTAACAAATACAATAGATGGCTATTCAAATAAAAGAACAATTAATTTAATTATCAACATCACATTAACTAAACTAGAACAATCGCAATAAAACACTGGTGTTACAAATACTGAAATACAGTTAGCCGAGGCTCTGCGCTCTGCACGTACAAATCACGCTGTATGGAATCAAGCTGGGTGTGAGTGTCGTGGTCGTGTGTAGGCCTATGTGCCAATGTGGTATTCCTTGCTCGCTGGTGCTCAGTGCTGGCGTGCGGCTGGGCGCGCGGGGCTTGTGGACGCGCGTGTGAGAGCTATAACGCGGTAAGAGTGTGTTTGTGTGTGTGGCTGTACGGCGAGACCTCTAGCGCTCCTAGCCTGACCGTACTGAACTACGTGGGCAGCACGCAACTTCGCCGTACAAGCGCTCGAACTTACCGTCCCCTATCCCGCGGAGAATCTACTAAGGGAGTATGTTTAATCTATGGTTTAACCATGGGTTCACCCCTATCCAGCATTCTCTCAGAACTGTTCTTAAACCACATTGAAAATAAATTCTTGTGGTCAGACTCCAACCGCCACAAAAACAAAATAATACATTATAGTCGATATGTGGATGACACATTCATTATATTCAATGGAAATGAAAGACAAATCACGTTATTAAAAACTTATCTGAACAGTATCCACCCGAAATTAAAATTCACCCTTGAAACTGAGATAAACATGTCCTTAAATTTTTTGGATGTAACAATTACACGAACCGACCATTGCCTGGATTTTAGAATTTACAGGAAACCTACCACAACAGACCAGACAATTCATTTTACATCGCATCATCCACATAGCCATAAAACAGCAGCTTATAACAGCTTTGTACATAGGCTATTATCAATCCCACTCTCACCAGAAAACTATAACAACGAATTACACATTTTAAAATACATAGCATTATCTAACGGATACCAGAGCTCACTAATAGACAAACTTATTAACAAACAGAAAAATAAAGTTAAAGAAAACCAAGAAAAAGACCCCAAGAAATATGTCTCTGCAGAATACGGAGTTGTACTTAACAACACACTGAGGAAAGAAATGGCGAAACATAAAGTACAAGTCGCATATAAAACGCCTAACAAACTCTCTTTTCTCCTCGGGGAAAGAAAAAAGAAGACGATGGATAAAGTAAACAACACGGGTGTTTATAAAATTAAATGCGACGATTGTCCGAGTTTTTATATCGGACAAACTGCCCGTTCTTTCACTACAAGGTTCAAAGAACATCCACCAAGGAGAAACTCTAAGTCTGCTTTTGCCAATCACCTCATTAATTCGAACCATAACTACACCGACGTACACACTAATTTAGAAATCATGCATCTATGTAATAAAGGCAAACAAATGGATACTATAGAAGAATTCGAGATCTACAGAGCATCAAAACAACAACCCGATCATATATTAAATGAACAGCAGTCCTTCAAATCAAATATAATTTACAACACTGCCATCCACATTATCAACCAAAACAAAAGAAACCAGAGCAAAGATAAAGGAAGAGAAGGGGAGGGGGTCCCAACTCCCGACACGGGTCAGTCATGACTCATCATCTAACGCTACCGGTTACACAACTCTCGTGTTCGGACTACTTGGCCAAGTTTTTTAATTGTAAATATTTTAATGTTTCGTATGTGTTCGTGTTATGTGTCCTAAATGTGCTGACGACTCCACCCATGGATGAGAAGGCCGTATTTTAACGTTCATGACAACCTGAAGATGTACTCGTTTAGCAGTACGAAACGGCCGTAGTTATTTCATAACTTAAGGATCAATTGACGCAACAGGTAAATTAAACCTTTTATATTTACAATTTAAGTCAACGTAAAAAAGCTGTCGGCTTTTGATATGTACCATACCTAAGTTATTTAGCCAATTTGTAGACAATAAGGTGTAGGCTACTTTAAACTCTACAGAACAGTGTTAGGCAAAAACTGGCAGAACTCTGAAATGGTGTTATTTATCATAGGCATACTCATATGCCAAATCTTTAAAATAAAAATTTAATAATTAATAACTTATATTATTTATTATATCATTGTAATAAATAATCTATCATGAAGTTTAAGATTAAAATAAACCTACCACATAGTTGTTTTCTTTTTTTTATCAGCTGTCTGAAATTGTGAAATAGGCATTTGAAATTTCTGGTTGTTTACATTTAAATGTCAAAGCAAATTTTTTGTAAACATTGTCAATTTTCTCATGCTTTCATGGAGACCAATTATTAATATAGTATTAATTATAGTATTATACAGGGTGTCCCGTAACTGTCCGTATGTTATGTTTTAAAACTCCTGATTGACGTATAACAGATGATTGTAAAGATATTTGGACAATGTAAAAGGAGTATTAGCATTGTTTGAATGGGAAAAAGTGGTCATACATTACGAAAACGAACTCGTTTCTCTGTTATTATTTATCCAATCTTAACAAATAAGGTATCATTGAAAACTACATAAAATTTACAAACTTTTTTGTCTCTTGCAATTTTTTTGTAATGTTAACGGTTTTCGTGAAATTTGGCATCAAATATTTTAAATGGCCGCCATTTTGAAACGGTTAATGATTTTTTAGTATAATTTCTAACGATAATAGGTCTTAATAAGATAAACATTTTTGCAAAATATCAAAGCTGTATCTCAAACCGTTTAGGAGTTATTAGTTTTTTTGTAAAAAACACATAAATACTGACAGTCGGTAAACTAGACCCCACAGACCCATGTTCCTATGGTGAAATGTGTTTGTCTTGACCTAAGGAATAACGCTATATACATATGTCCAGAGAGTTACGGGTCACCCTGTATAATATTAATATAGTATTATATATATAATAATATTTTGTTAGTTTATTAGTTATTAGTTGTTATTTTGTTAGTTTTAATTAGTTTATTATATATATAATATAGTACTATATTATATTAATATAGTATTAATTATATAGTATTATAGAATTAATATTATTAGTATCCCTTTTAGTTCCCTCTTGTGCCATCCTTCAAGAGGGAACTAAAAGGGATACAGTACTTGCTAATAGACCAATCTACTCCCTTAAAGAACTTGAGGAAGAGCCCCTTGTAAAATAGCGTATGTCCACCTTGCCATCCAATAGACGGCCAAGTTTTTTTTATAGTAGCCATTTTTATGGTTTTGTAAATATTGTATATAGTTTTATTTTATTTGATTATATTATAAATTATGACGCAATCTATCAGACTAGATCTGTCAAAGATGCAGGATTCAAGTATTCAAAGTAAGTAAGTATTCAAAGTATTAATATTTAATTTCTAACAACAGCTGGAGTTTCAAAACAATGTTTGTTTCCCATGTTAATCTTATGGAGAAATACGAAACTTTAAAGGGTCCCAGGGCCTCATTCTCTAATCCTATATATAATACGAGTAAAGTTTGAATACTTGTCAACTCGATCTGGGAATCGGCTCTAACAAAAACGTTTATATTTACGGAATAACTAAGTTCTGTGTCAAAAATAAGTTCTAGACCAGCGGTATAGCCAGGAAAAATCTATTTTCGCCATAATATGAGTACAAACTTTTGAAAATTTAACATGGGCCTTATGAGAAAACATTCCGCCATTGTTGTCATTTTGTTTACATTTTAAGACATAACGTGACTTTCTGTACCCACGGGCACCTCAGCGTGCGCATGCGCAGAAGTTCTCTATCCACAGTATACTAGCAAAACAAAATACAGTACAAAAGGAAAAACATCAGTTGTTACTATTAAGCAAAGATTAAACTGAACTCGATACATAGTAATCAAGGGTAGCAGTGTGGAGTGTGGGATCTGTTTATGACGATTAGATTACGGTATCTGAAATTTTAAAATGCAATGTAAAGGGAGGGAAACAGGTCCGTGACGTAGGAAGTGGTGAAGGAAGTAGTCAAGGCGAGTAGTCCGGATTGTGGGAACTGTTTATGACAATTAGATTAAGGTATCTGCAATCTTAAAATGATATGGGAAGGGAGGGAAACAGGTCCGCGACATAGGAAGTGGCGAAGGAAGTTGTGAAGGTGAGTAGTCCGGAGTGTGGGCACTGTTTTTGAAGATAAGATTAAGGTATCTGCAATCTTAAAATGATATGGGTAGGGAGGGAAACAGGTCCGCGACGTAGGAAGTGGTGAAGGATTTAGTAAATGCGAGTAGTCCGGAGTGTGTGAACTGTTTATGACGATTAATTTAAGATATTTGTAATCTTAAAACGCTATGGGGAGGGGGGAAACAAGTTCGCGACGTAGGAAGTGGTGAAGGAAGTAGTTAAAGCGAGTAGTCTGGAGTGTGGGATCTGTTTATGACGATTAGATTAAGGTTTCTGCAATCTTAAAATGCTATGAGAAGGGAGGGAAAAAGGTCCGCGACGTAGGAAGTGGTGAAGGAAGTAGTAAAGGCGAGCAGACCGGAGTGTGGGATCTGTTTATGACGATTATATTAAGGTTTCTGCAATCTTAAAATGCTATGAGAAGGGAGGGAAAAAGGTCCGCGACGTAGGAAGTAATAAAGGTGAGCAGTCCGGAGTTCGGGAACTGTTTATGACAATTGGATTAAGGTATCTGCAATCCTAAAATGCTATGGAAAGGGAGGGAAACAGGTCTGCGACGTAGGAAGTGGTGAAGGAAGTAGTAAAGGAGAGCAGTCCGGAGTGCGGAAACAGTTTATGACGATTGGATTAAGGTATCTGCAATCTTAAAATGCTATGGGAAGGGAAGGAAACAGACCCACGACGTAGGAAGTGGTGAACGAAGTAGTAAAGGCGAGCAGTGTGGAGTTTGGGAATGGATTAATGTATCTGCAATACTAAGACTGCTTTCATATTAAACTAATGATTTTACCTGAGCAAAGCTCGGTCCCCAGGTACTTATTTACCTAAATAGAAAGGGTACTTTCCTGTTAAAGGGAACATTCATTATTATCGATGATTTATTTTCGATATATCAATATTTTTGTTTTACTTCACAATTGGTATTCCTTCTGTTTTAATATCTTCAAACGCATTTAAATTACAAATTAAGAACTAACCTTGTCTAGGCAAAAATAATAGCCTATATATTGGATTAGGACATGAAACTATTCTAAACTAACCTAACATAACTAACCAAACTTGCTGTATAGGCTAAGTTGAAGCCCCTGTAGCCTCGTTGCCGAAAACAATCGCCACTTCGAAACTCGCGTTGACCGAGAAACTTGGGAGCTTATTAAAATTATACACGCATTTGGAAACAATGAGATTTATTGATTAATCGACTTACTTAACTATACAGTTATGGTTGAGAGCAAACGAATTTAGAAATTTAGGTTAGAACAAAAGACATAAAATTTAGGTTAAAGGGAGCGCGGAGTCGCGTCTGTTTTAATTAAGATTTCAACGCGGACTGCCTTGTTCCTTCGTTGTCGGCAGTGCTGATGCGCCTCGTGGACCAATCAGCGTTCAGCGTAGTCGCTGAGCGGCACCCTGCGCAAGGCTCGACCTCTTTGCCCGACAAATACACTCCCCAACGGAGGCTAGCTCCGTCAGCAGAAAGCCCGAGTTAGCACCGGATATGCGCATATTCCAGCTTCATAACTTTTGCTACTAGAATAATGGTATAATTTAGACGAGGTTGGAGATAGTTTGGCGATGCTGGGATATTCATATGGAGACTCAATAATCTTCGAATAATTACTGAAATAAATATTTATTAAGTTCCTGACCACTGGTTTGGACGATGATCATATTGATGTATTTACTAATGTATTGACAAAGGTGTTGATGTTAACACCAAACCAGGCCATTTATACAAATGTGGCAGTTACTCCTACCCTGCCAATTCCTTATTTAATTATCATATTTCCTGAGCAGTCGATTAAAATGAATTATCAAGAGTATAAACGGCTAGGCCGTTACACTCCCCCACCCTCTAGTTCGTGCTGGCCTCAGCACGAGGGTCTCTGAAGAAATCCTCACACCACAAGGGGTGTGTGTGCCCACTGTAGATGAGTCTCATATCTCTCCTCCTAACTATCCCGCCATCACTTCAACCATCACCAACCATAGGGTTAATTTGGTATCTTTCAGTTAATTAATATTCTTGAGGGGCGCGACAGAGAGAAAATAAAAAAAATAAAACGGAAAATATATATTCGGCTTGAATAGCGCTCCCTTTTACCTTTACACTTGGTTGCCGACAATAATACAGATCACAACAAATTACAAGGCAACTGGCCAATTCATTTACAAAAAAAAAAATTAAGAATTCACAACAACTGAAGAGAATAGACATATACTCTACTAATTCATACAACAGGTATAGAACAAACCCTACTAATTCATCCCGAGGCTAGGATCTAACAGGATTACCATAAATTTCGCCCAAATAACAAGGCTATCAACTAATTAAAAAGACTATATAAAACGAAACATCTGTTAAGCTAACGATAACAACTAACGACGCGGAAACAACAACAAAAGCAATAAACGATTTCAACTTCCTTTCTTTAATTCTAAAGTATCATAGAAGAGAACATCGATGATTCTTAAGAACTCTGCAGACATAGGGGTCGATTCCCCTTTACAGATAGCACAGGTCCAAGAATCACCCATCCAAGAAACTTGCTGCTCATGTACTTTAAGTGGGAGGATATTTTTAATAATATGTTCAGCACTGAATATATGAGACTAATAGATTGGTCCGCAAAATGAAATGACTCTATTCAGGCAGGTCTCTAATTTTGAACGCTATTCGTCCGCTGTGAGAAGCAGAACGGAGTTTCACTCGGGACCGGCAACCGGAGCTCAGTCACCCCTGTTTATGCAGCAAGTATTCCTGACTCGCTATACTATACATAACCTTATAATTAACAAAATGACACAGTATTAATCAAAATTACCACCGAAATTAACATTCCCATACAATTGACACAATACAAAAATACAACAAATTGAAAATTATCATTAACATATCAGTCACACCGTCATAAATACAACCAAGGTGAATTGAACCACAATTTATGCCAACGGTCCGGCTGAGGTACTGCTATCCCTAACTAACCTATTACTACGATAGGTCCCCTAAATTAATATACTAGGTACGAGCAAAACTTTTGGTACCGGAAGCAGTCAATCTTGCGCTTCCGCCTCATACTTAACTAAACACATTCCACATTTTCCAGTACCTCAGTCGACGTTTGAGTGGGAGGTCTGGTACGGTAACCTTGCGGAGGGGGTTCCGGACAGTTCCCCTCAGCAAGTAGCTTCACTTATCTTGAGTTTAATAATTGTAATAAAAGATTTTCTATGCAAGTCGTACTAGGTGGCCATAAGAGAGGAGCACGGCCGTTGCACCTCCCTCCGTACACCCGGCTCGACTTGGTGTTGGTTCTTGCCCAACATCTCAACATCTAGGTCTTTGTCGATTTGTTTATTTATTTATCTTATTTTTTTCAACAAAACAAAACACCTTTACCAGCCTCCACCCTAGGCAAAACAACTTACAACTGAAACTTTAAACAATAAAACACAATGGAATACAACACAACACAGAATAAAATTATGACAAAATGGAACTAACACAAGAAAATAAAACATTAAAATAAAGTTAACAAACTATGGGTACCCATTAAATAAGGAAGAAAAGTCCACACTGCCTCTCCGAAGACAGTAGTGTTCAGTAGCGCACGTAATGTTCGAGTTTCGTTGATGAACCGGTTACCGCGTTTACACAACGTTCCGCTCCAGGAAGCAGTATTGTCCTTTAGTCATTCCAGAGCTTCCAACCGTGTTGTCAAAATATGACGTTTCAACGCACAACACCGTTCTACGTGTCCAGCACTGCGTGTCTTGGTTACTACTAGTGTTCGAGTACTCACTTTTGTTGGGTGGTGGCCACCGCGTCTTTCGAGATATCATGGGGGTTACCGGTTAGAGTGCCGTAACCCGCCGTCTCCAGGGCTGCAGTCCCTCTGTCACAGTCAGGCCTCGGAGTTGTCGCTAACTCCACATCAGGGTCGTTTGCATCTCCCCTCTCCGAGAACGTCTCAGGCGCCCTGGCGAGTCTCGCAGTCCTACGGAACAGAGAGCCTCGGCACCAAGCGGCAAGCACGTCTCGACACCTATAACAGGTGCACAACAGCATCAGGGCTACTAACACACAGGTTCCTGTCACTACCACTAGTGCAGTACTATACACACTATCCCTCAAGTCATGGTGGGATCGTAAGCGGTACAATGCCCCTTCCAGAGGATATTCTCTCACACTTACGGTGCCCAGCTCATTGTCAAGTCCTTCGAGGACTTCCAGGGTAGAGTTTACATCACGGTTTACCAGGTCCCTCTCCTCTGGCGTCATTATTGCGCTTAAGTCAGGGAGCAAGATATTATTGATCGATTCCGTTCGGCTACTACTGCCGTGTATACGGGCAGGTACCTTATATTCTTCCGTGACTAGGTCACATTTGTATACCTCCGAGATAATCCCAACTCCTGAGAGTTGCATGGAAGTTACATTAGTCTTTCCGTTCCCCTCGTAACAGTTTAACGTTACTTTATGCGGTTCCGAGGTGCTATAGACCCAATGACTAGGTGTTTTGACAAGTACGGGAGATCTCAATCCGGTGACTAATTTTCGGTTACACATGGGTGACAAACGCCCCATAAACAACTCTGACAAACAGCAAGGCCTTTTGGCCATGCTAGCCAGTGCCTCTTCCAACGGGCAGACAATGAGTCGGCCGTGGCGGCATTCACGCGAAAATTTAGATTTATCGTACAAAGAATATTGCAGCCTGTCCTTGCTGACAAGTAATTTTTGTTGAGGAATGTCCCACTGAGCCCACTTTTGGAGGACTTGGTCGTAAATTGGATAAGTATACGCTTCATAGACCTGATACAGTTTTTCATCACTCTTTAGGGGAAGCTGTAACACAACTCTGAGAGAGTGTTCAGTCACATAACTATGGACAATTACTACCGCGTAATACTCATGTATGTTCTCTAAGCTTACTGGCAAATGTAGCTTAGTCGGGAGTGGCACTGCTGTTTCGACACTTTGCAAAATTTTCAAGAACTCAGGGGGAGGTATTAACTTACTACTTACTTTCCCACCTCCCAGTTCTTCTAAGGCCTGATGGAACTGGTCGATTTTACGGAGGGCTTCAGTTACGGTACTTTTAGTTTCATAAATAGCAGAACTTAACTTTAGATAGCTAAATATGCCCTTAAGCTGATGCTGGACCATCTGGTCCCTTTTGAAAAGCCTAGATAATGTGTTATGCATTGTCATATGGTATTCTTTTATGGTAGAAATAACTAGATTTAGTGTTCGAGTGTGATTGACTAATTCCGCCTGAACATTACTAAGCAAAGTATATTGTTCCAAGCTGTTGTGGGTTAAATTTACAGAAAGATTATTTAGGTAACTTAATTCACTATTCACAGCGTCTAAGTCTGTACTGTCCATTGTTCCAAACAAATATTTTAACACATGCCCTCCCGCATCTACTAATCCGCGTTGGGCACGTCTCTTCGGGAGCAGAGTTGCTAACTCCTCCACTTCCGAAAGATATTCATTAATATCTTGTTGTAGGGTGGCAAATTCATATCTGAAACCTTCCTCTAGGCGAATTATAGGAGAGTGAATACTTACATTTTCTCGAACCAATTGATAATGGAATATATCTAGATACTGTTTTACCTCTGATACCAGGGCACTTAGGTTGCTGCCCTGTACTTGAATTTCAGTAAGGTTATATTGCAGTGCAATTCTCCAGTGGCTGTCAGTCAGCAGGGCTTCCTGGCCTCCTTCGAAGAAGATCCCCTGCTGGAAGCAGCTCACCGCTCCCAGACTTAGCAAAACTAATAGTCCTATAACAGACATTCTTTAAGTCAATATAAATAATTTTGCACCAAAAAAATTAAGTTTGTCCTCCACCTTGAGATCCCACCGATACCCGATCCCACCGCACCTATCCAACGTAGTCATGCAGGTAATTGGGCCTTCTACGCAATCGACGGGGTTCGATCTGATCGTCCGGAGCAGAGGATGGTTGGCTATCCACCACATTTGGGTCGTCCGCACCCTCATCCTGCTCTTCCTCGGATACTGCTTCTGGTTCAACCGTCAGCTGAGTGGGCTTAGGACCGCGACTCAGGCAAGGTTTTATTCTGTTAACGTGTACAGTCACTTCTCGGTTCCTGACCCTCAAGACAACGTTAACCGGGGAGAGCACTTTCAACACCTTGTAAGGTCCCTTCCATAGTTTCGACAACTTTTTCACACGATGGCGCCCTATGCTTGGTACGTGTAACAGGACCATTTGTCCTTCGCTGTATTTTACTACTTTCGCTCTTTTATTATACGCACGCTCGTTCTTTCTGCGGGCCATGGCTTTCCTTTCTGCCGCTAGTTCGAACGTCTCTTGCAGTCTCTCCCGTAACGTTTCTACATGATCATTATACACGTCAGTGTCTTCGGTAATGGTCAAGTCTGCCTCATATGGTCTTTCCATCTTCCTACCAAAAACCATCTCATACGGGGAGAATCCCGTCGCTTCATGGCCTTGTGAATTGTAGGCCATCGTTATGTAGGGGAGGTAGTCGTCCCAGTCCGTCTGATGTCGATTGACAAAATGGCTGAGCATGCGTGCCAAAGTGGCGTGCACTCGCTCCAACCTACCATTTGCCTGTGGGTGGAACCCGGTAGTCTGTATCTTGCGCACATGCAAGAATTTACAGAGCTGCTTGATCAGGTCCGACGTAAAGTTAGCACCCTGGTCAGTAATCAAGGACTTGGGTACTCCAAACTTCGTGATTACTCGCAAAACAAGGGCGCGCGCAACACTTTCGGCCGTCTGGTCAGGTAGAGGGACAAACTCACAATACCGTGTGAAATGGTCCATCACGCTCAGTATATATACGTTCCCAGAGCTACTGGTGGGCAAAGGTCCTACTAGGTCTGCCGCGATAACTTCAAACGGGACCTTCGGTTCATTGAAGATGTCTCCCAGAGGAGCCTTAGCCTTCCCATAGTCAGTCCGCTGACTACAGCTCTTACAGGTCCGGACGTACTCGAGAACATCCCTCTCCATTCCTCTCCACCAGAACTTTTCTTTTATCCGGCCCAGGGTCTTAGACGGACCAGAATGACCGGCCGTGGGTAGGTCATGGTTTAGGCGAATTACCTCACTGGTCAGACTGACCGGTACAACCAGGGATTTCTTCCCACCCTGTACCCTGTACAAAACCTTTTCTGGGCTCATTTTAAAGTTCTTTGCCCTTTTGAGATCTTGACAGTGTGGGTCCTTCTCTTGGTGCTCTCGGAGTGTGGCTAAGTCAATCACAGGGAGCTCGTCCCTGCGAACGACAGCGCAAGTGGCTCTACTGAGACCATCTGCGTTGCAATGTTTCTTCCCAGGCTTGTGTTCTACAGTATAAGTGAACTCCGCCAGCCGCAGTGCCCACCTTGTCAACCTACTACTGGGGTCCTTTAAGGATAACATCCATTTCAGGGCAGCGTGATCTGTGATCACCTTAAAAGGGCGGCCTAAGAGGTAACACCGAAAATACTTTGTACTCCACACTAAGCTTAGGAGCTCAAGCTCGGTAGTGGAATAGTTCTTTTCCGCCGGAAATAGCGTCCTCGAGCAGTATGCTACCGGGTGTTCCTGGCCATCAATCGTCTGAGAAAGTACAGCCCCCAAGCAATGAGTACTTGCGTCGGTAGCTAATATAAACGGTTTGCTGAAGTCAGGGTAAACTAGGACAGGCGCAGAGATCAACGCCTGCTTCAGTCTTTCGAACGCCTCTTGACAAGCCGTGTCCCAGTTAAACTCGCATCCCTGCTTTGTTAGAGCGAACAAAGGCATGGCGATGGTAGCAAATCCGTCTATAAAACGCCTGTAGTACCCTGCTAAGCCTAGAAAGGAGCGCACATCCCGTACCGTTTTCGGAACAGGGAAGTCTCGAACAGCTATTACTTTAGCTGGGTCAGGCTCTACTCCCCTCTGAGTGATCACGTGTCCCAAGTAATTTACCTCTTGCACGACGAAATTACATTTACTCAGTTGTACACTGAGATTGACCCCTTGTAGTTTCTGCAACACTTCCCTCAACGCCTCCAGATGGGATGGTAGGTCCTTAGAGAACAATATGATGTCATCTAAGTAAACAAGGCACTTTTCACCTTTAAGTCCCATAAGAACGGAGTCCATGAGGCGTTGGAAAGTCGCGGGCGCTGTGCTCAAGCCAAATGGCATGCGTTGGTACTCATAATGCCCACCAGGTACATTGAACGCAGTCTTTGCCCTGCTATCTTCGTCCATTTGAATCTGGTGGTATCCTGCTCGTAGGTCAAGAGTACTAAACATCTGGCAACCACCGAGAGAGTCCAAGGTTTCTGTGATGTTGGGGAGGGGGTACACATCCGGGGTAGTGATGGCATTGACAGCTCGGTAATCGACACAAAAGCGATACTTAGGAGTTCCGTCAGGTGACTTTTTCGGCACCACTACTACAGGGGAAGCCCAATCGCTATGGCTGGGAACGATTACACCCTGATCCAATTGGTCTTGAATCAGTTTCTCCAAGACAGGCTTTTGATGGAACGGTACCCGGTAAGCCTTCTTGTATATCGGGGCCGCATCCCCGGTGCGTATGACGTGTTTCACAGCTGACGTACATCCCAAGGGCTGGTCGTCACTATGAGCAAAGGTGCTCTTGAAGTCCATGAGAGTGGACTTAACCTGCGCCCTCTCGTCCTCGGGGAGATGAGTCAGCTTTTTATCTAAACACTCTTCAAAATCCCCTTCGTTGACCTTTTCAATCCGACCGACTTGTACACAGGGCACACTATACCCTTCCAGTGCTAGTTTCTGTATGAAACTAGCCAGCTGGAGTTTACCCTGCTCGTTCAGGTGTAAACCATGTTTCGTGTACAATTTTCTTGACAGCGGCTGGCCAAATTTAAACCGTCTGATTGGTCCTCTTCCTTCGGCAATTAGTTTTCCTAATACCGCGTCAATGAGTATATTTGCATCTTTCAACTCATTTCCTAGCTGTTCGTCATGACGGTCGAGGATAGGCATTATTACGATCTTTGCCTTCCACTCTACTGGCAACAGCTTAAATGCTTGCTGAAGAGTCATCGGATATGGAGAATATTTGTAAACGTCGTTTGTCCCCCCAATCACCACTACTAGGTCACTTTCATTCAAAGTCTTTAATTTTCCCGCTAGCCCCATCATTACATGTTTTAGTTTCCCGTTCGGCATGAACTCTACGCTCACGTTGAAATCGCTAGGTAGTCGCTCGGAGATTAACTCTTGTAATCCCCTACCATGGCTATCGGCTAAGATCACGACTTGTCGTTTGGTCTGTTTCCCCACGTCAGCTAATTCATAGTCGAGCAATCCTACCTTCAAATTTCGCCCAAGGGTTAGATCCTCTCCGCTAACGTTTACAGCTTTTACCCAGCAACGGCCATTCTCCACTTTAGTTATCGTTCGTGCCAAATAGACACCGTGGATCGCGAGTTCGTTCGGCTCGATTACTACCTCTTGTCCTTCAAGTTCGTCGTTTTGGGGCTGGTTCTTATTGAGTTTCACTTGAAGTCGTTTTTCACAACGCGCCGGGAGTGTCTCATCGCGACAGCAGTATACAAAAGGGCTACCCGAGCATTTTGGTTTTAACCGGTGTTCGTTGCTGATCACACTGGAGCTAGGAGCTGTTTCCACCTCGTGATCAGGCGTCCTCGCTCTCCGCTGTGGATCAGGCACGCTTTCTCCCTTCGTCAACCGGTTTAGCCATATATCTTTCCCGAATAACTTTAGCAGACCGTTCTTAATGTCAATTCGGCCCGAACCATCTTTTAAGATATCGCAGCCGAGAACAGCTAAATAGCCCTTCGGTAAGTTGCTTACCACGTATGTTCCGGGCACGTGTACACCAGGCTTAAGCAGAATAGAGACTTCCTGCTGACCGTACACCTTCAGAATACGGCCCGAGATACCTCGCAATATCACGTTCGGCTTGGCTATAGGGGCAACAGACGCACCCCGCTTTATGAGTGACGCCTGCGCGCCGGTGTCTATCAACACCTTTCCTTCCGAACAGTCTATCTGCCCTATCGCCACCAGTTCTTGAGCTAGTGATTTTACCTCGGGGACGACTCTTACTTCCTTCTTTTTTAGCTGTCTGCAGTTAGTTCGCGTCACCTGAGAGACATTTGGCTCTCTTACTGACGGGGCCTGGCGTCGGTGACTCCACTGGGCCCGTTGTCGTTTCCCGCCGGCCTGTTTGGGGAACGCCGACGTTGACCCGCCCGGCAATCTGCCCTAAAATGCCCTGGTAGGCCACAACTCCAACATCTGAAGGGTGTTGTCGGTGTCCGCTCTCGACTACCGCTATTTGTGCACTCTCGTGACAGATGGCCCTTTTTATGGCATCTATAGCACGTTACTCCATCAGCAGTCGAAGTTTGGAAAACTTTACGGTTAGGGGCCACGCGCCCAGCATTGTCAACGTGTCTGTTACGCCCAGGTGTGTAGGCTAGGTCAGGTTCCAGCACGTCAAGACCATGAGTAGTTCCGCGCGTTGTTGGGGTAGCATGAAAGCGACCCGCTTCCGCCTTCCTACCCAACCGCCGCAACTCTTCTATAGAATTCACATCAAATAGTGCCAATCTATCTCGCAAGTACGGTGCAAGGTTATGGTATATTTGCCTCAGTCTCGTTTCCTCTGGGGTCGGCGTCGCCAGACGACCATACAACCCTTCCATAACGGCAATGAAGAGGTCAATAGACTCGTCTTCCCCTTGGGTTCTGTTAAAAATCTCCTGGTTCAGCCGGAGGTCATGGTCTGGGGGTTGGAAGACAACCTCCATATCCTTGCACAACTGTTCCCAGGAATTTATCCGGCCTATTGTGGAACGGTACCACACTAGGGCTGGCCCTGAGAATAGATCTACCGCGGCATTGAACAACTCATTTGGAGTGACGCCTCTTGCTCGTCGTAATTCTTCTACGCGTTGTAAGAACGCCCCCACACTCTGGGTTCTTCCGTCGAAACTTAGCCCCCACTTATACACAGGCTCAGATCTACTATGAGATGCCATACTCGCAGATGTTTCTGTAACAACCTGCCGAGGAGGTTGGCTCACGGGTTCGAGGTTTAGGCGTTGCATACCGGTCGTCGGTGGGTCAGCGCGTTTTGTTTGATTTTCTGAGCTAGGCCTGAGTACGGTGGCCTTGGTCGTTTCGGTTTGCGTTTTACAGGCTGAGGACAATGTCTCATATTTAGTTGTCAGGTCTTCATCATTCGTCGCCCCTACCGGTATACGCCCAACTCTCAAGTAGTTGTGCCATACCCTCGCTTGTATTCGTTGGCCCTCTGGGTCCGTATAGTCTCCCTCATAATCGGCGATTAGAGCAGAGAGCTCACCCAGTCGCTCTTCACAGTTTTTGAGTTCATCCTCAACTGATAAACCGGCAATTACCGCCTCGTCGAGTGCCACATTGTTTTTAAAACATTTTGTGAGGCGCTTCCTCAAATCTTCCGCCGTACCTTCGGTTGGCTGGCCGCGAATTTTCAATTCGTACACATTCTCGGGTTTCTTTAAATGATACGCGTTCATGTTGATTGCCGATATTAAGTTCCACAGCGAGAAGCTAATACTCATCAACTAACACTGACGTAAGGACACACTGTAGATTCTAGAAATCTTATTTGGATTAAATTTCGAAAATGTCTAAGTCAGACTCGCGCTCCCTTTTATTCATGGCAGTCCCAAAAGAAATTTAAACAGGTGTCCAGTCAGGTCAGCCATTCAGTACGCAAAAACAGCAAGAAAAATTACAAGTCTTTATGATGGGCAGAATTCCCCATTTGCCACTACTAATTTATTAACCAGCCCACCACGTCGCGTGACTGTATACACTATGTCCACTTTCCCCCAGAAAGCGAAAATCCAAAAAAAAATTATTTTTATTGTAATTCTTTATTGCGCCAAAGCACCGCCACGACTACTGTTGCTCCAAAGTTACCAAGAAAACGTTAAAACACAGTTAAATCTCCATCATTATTTTAATCTTAAAACTACCCAGTGAATATCATAAGGGTCCACTGTGGCTTGTCCTGATTGCTAAACAATGTTTTATTTCTTAAGTATATATATTTTTACCAAAATAAAACTAAGTTCAAAGTTACAGGTCAACTACAAGTAAGTGCACTAAAGTCCACTTGCATCCAAGGTTTTATTAATTTATTTTCTTATTTAGAAAAAGTCACTAAAGAATTTAATGTAATTAACAATTAATGTTACCTTTCACAACTATTTCAACTACTTCAACATTGTTAGCAACGCCACCACATGTCAGTGTGAACTCTTAAAATATTCCCTCCAACCTTAGGCTAGTGTTACAAAAGCAGTGTTTTACACAAGGTTAGTTTTCCTAAACAATTCTTTCAAGTTCTTTTAAAATAATGTAATTCACAAAATTAATCAAAAATAATAAACTACTCAATTATTTATACACAAGAATTTATTTAAAAATATTATTCAACTTAATTGTTTGCAACTCAATCAGGTACTATAATGCATCAGGCCTAAAGTATCTCGAGTTCGCCGTGAGTCGTTAACGCGGGAGCTCAGTTGCCGCCATCTTGTTTGCAACTGTAAAGACAACCTTCTTTACCAGCAAGCAGCACGCAGCTTTACAGCTTTAGAGGGGGAAGTGACGCTCTGACGTCACAGCACTTTGCCAAGTAATGGCTACCGTCTTTGTTCTATTCAAGAAATTAATTCAGATATTCTTGGTAGTTAATTTTATTGTTAAAAGTGAGAGTTTTTGATTCGAGTCTTTACAAAAAAAATGAATTTAAATTATTGTTACATGCACAGATAGCTTCTAATTATGATTTTGTCACTTGTCAATAATTTATTATTTTATGAACATTCAATAATATTGCGTAAGAAAATCAATCACTTACCAAATCCCATTGTTGTCTCGTGGAGATCTTTAGTAGTGTGTATTCTTGCAACACACCTCACGGCCTGACACCACTTGAAGCCCCTGTAGCCTCGTTGCCGAAAACAATCGCCACTTCGAAACTCGCGTTGACCGAGAAACTTGGGAGCTTATTAAAATTATACACGCATTTGGAAACAATGAGATTTATTGATTAATCGACTTACTTAACTATACAGTTATGGTTGAGAGCAAACGAATTTAGAAATTTAGGTTAGAACAAAAGACATAAAATTTAGGTTAAAGGGAGCGCGGAGTCGCGTCTGTTTTAATTAAGATTTCAACGCGGACTGCCTTGTTCCTTCGTTGTCGGCAGTGCTGATGCGCCTCGTGGACCAATCAGCGTTCAGCGTAGTCGCTGAGCGGCACCCTGCGCAAGGCTCGACCTCTTTGCCCGACAAATACACTCCCCAACGGAGGCTAGCTCCGTCAGCAGAAAGCCCGAGTTAGCACCGGATATGCGCATATTCCAGCTTCATAACTTTTGCTACTAGAATAATGGTATAATTTAGACGAGGTTGGAGATAGTTTGGCGATGCTGGGATATTCATATGGAGACTCAATAATCTTCGAATAATTACTGAAATAAATATTTATTAAGTTCCTGACCACTGGTTTGGACGATGATCATATTGATGTATTTACTAATGTATTGACAAAGGTGTTGATGTTAACACCAAACCAGGCCATTTATACAAATGTGGCAGTTACTCCTACCCTGCCAATTCCTTATTTAATTATCATATTTCCTGAGCAGTCGATTAAAATGAATTATCAAGAGTATAAACGGCTAGGCCGTTACAAAGTTACCGTTTCAAAATTCCATTTGATAACAGAAGAGAAAAGGCATATGGGGAATAGGCTATCAAACGGATTTTTGAAATGTTACAGCAAGTTTGGTTGGTTAGGTTAGTTTAGAACAGTTTCATTTTAATATAGGCTAATATTTTTTTTATTGTTTGTTGGTACTGAACAATATTTATTTACTATATCCTATATCGTACTTGTCAGCTGATATGTTTCAATTTGTTACTATCAATATATCGGATGGAAAACAAAACTATCGATATATTGAAAATAAATCATCGATAATAATGAATGTTCCCTTTAACAGGAAAGTACCAAAGAAAGTTTCCAGCACAACTTCACGTTACGCTCTTTCCAATGACACCAAAAACAATTGGTTCAGTAGGTTTGGAGGAGTAATTGTCACAAAAATCCTGCTTGCGTATTAAATAAGTATAGATAGATTAATGAATCTTAACAGCTGTGTCAATTAAACAATTTATGACAACAGCTAATTTGCAACCAAAAGCTGAGTGAGCGTTTTGAACGAACTTCAACCTGGAGGCGAGTTAACCCCAAGGCAAGTGAGCTCAGCGAACGAGCTCCAATCTAAAGGTGAGTGAGCGTAGCGAACGAACTTCAACCAGGACGTGATTGAGCCATGCGAACGAGCTTATCTTGAAAATTAATTAGTTAAACGGGGCAAAGCCAGCGGGTACAGCTAGTTATTCTATAGAATTATTAGGTTTTTAGCGAATTTCGCATATAGGGAATAAGCTATTACCGTAGTACTCATGGCAACACCTGGACCCGGGACCGATGTAATTTTTCATTTTGAGTCCCTAGAGGCCAAAAACACCATCCGTTCAAATTCATGTATATGTAAGTGTATAAGACATTTTGGGGACTTGACTTTTTCGGGTCTCAAGAATTTATACGAAAATACACTATTGCAATATTTTGAGGACTTGAATTTCCGTATGTGTATAAGACATTCTGGGCACTTGACTTTTTCGGGACTCGAGAATTTAGTACTTTTCGAGGACCTGTGCAATTTATTCCATTCCAAATGCAGCGCGTTATCGATCTTCACCCTTGTGTGGGCCTCCCATTCACTGACGGAATGTCTCCACCATATTAATGCTGATTAATAAAGGTTATAACAACGATGATCGATAATGTAGCCATAAGGTTGATAAAAATTAGTATGTTGAGCTCGACTATTATCCGAGAATACAGGTTTTTTATTAAGGAACTGAATGTCAAAACCCTATTGATATTCATGTAAAAATGTATATATTAGTATGTGAGGAATCCGATTTTGACATTTTCAAACTTCTGATAATGTGTCCTACCGTTTAGGCTGTAGACAGAGAAATGCCGAGAAACTAAACAATTTATTTAAACAAATCTTTTTGAGTTGAAATTTTAATATAATAGTCTCAAACCCTACCCCATATTATGCTGATTCATAATGGTTATTACAACTATGATCAATAATGTAGCCATAAGGTCAATAAATATAAGTATGTTGAGCGCGACCATTTTTCCAATATACTGTTTTTATTGGGGAATTGATTCCCAAACCCCATTGATCCGTATGTCAAAATGTATGTTTTAGTATGAGAGGAATCTGATTTTGGCGATTTCAAACTTTCGAAAATGTACCGTTTAGGCTGTAGGCGGAAAAATACGGACAAACTAAACTATTTATTAATAAAACTTTTTTTGTTGAAATTTATAGACAATGGTCTCAAACCCTCCGCCAAACAGTGCTGATTAATAATAGTTATAACAACTATGATCGATAATGAAGCCATAAGGTCGATAAAAATTAGTATGTTGAGCGTGACTATTTTTACAAAATATTGTTTTAATCAAGGAATTGATTCCCAAACCTCATTGATCCGTATGTCAAAATGTATGTTTTAGTATGTGAGGAATCCGATTTTGGCATTTTCAAACTTTCGAAAATGTACCGTTTAGGCTGTAGACGGAAAAATGCGGACAAACTAAACTATTTATAAACAAAATTTTTTTGTCTTGAAATTTAAAGACAATGGTCTCAAACTCTACACCGAATAATGCTGATTCATAATGAATATTACATCTATAATCGATAATGTAGCCATAAGGTCAATAAAAATTAGTTATGTTAAGCGCAAGTATTTTGACAATATATTGTTTTTATTAAGGAATTGATTACCAAACCCTATTGATCCGTATGTCAAAACGTATGTTTTAGTATGTGAGGAATCCGATTTTGGCATTTTTAAACTTTCGAAAATGTACCGTTTAGGCTGTAGACGGAAAAATGCAGACAAACTAAACTATTTATTAACGACATTTTTTTGTCTTGAAATTTAAAGACAATTTAAATTTAAAGACAAGGTTTTTTCATAAAAATACATTGCCGCAAATGGCGCAAACCCAAACTCAAACGACGATGATGATAATAACGTTAATGATGTTGCTAAAACGTATCGTTTGAAATTTAACAGCTGAAAATAAGTGAAATAGAAAAGGTTTGGGTTAAATCCAACAAATTGTAATTGGACACTAAATAGTGCACTTGTTGTTACCTCCCCCCTTCGGTTTCATGTATTCCTCTCAATCAGTTCAAACATAGGAGGATTAAACATTAATGTTACCTAATTAATGTTAAATCCTCCTAGATTCAAACCTGAAACACCCAGATCTAAACTCACCTGTCGTTATTTTACCACGCCTTTTTTTTAAATATATTTTTCAAAAAAGAAAGATTATAACGATTTACTTTGGATTTTAAGAATGTTAACATTTTATTTTATTTTTGGTGATACGTAAATATTGTGGTGTAGTAAAGTATATTATATTGTAGTTAAGTGTTAAATTTTGAAATTTTAGGGTGAATCGAGATGAATCTTTTTTTTTTAACATGGGTCTCTCCTACCTTAACATACATACCAAGTTTCATAAACATCGGTTGGAAAAGTGCAAATATAAATATTTGTATGTAAAAAATACAAAATGGTGGATATCTGGTTAACGAAACGATTTTGGAAAAAATGTTATCCTTGATTTTCTATTTATTTTGACCCAAGGATTTACTAGGTAAAGTATCTCCCCGCTTATTTTTAACACCCTGTTTATGATGTATTCTTATAAGTGAAAAATGTAAGCTGGTAATACAGAAAGATGTTTTATTATAAATAATATTAATGTACTGGTGATCTGTATATTCATCTTTTTCTTGTTCTTAGAACTGTAAATTAAAAGTCCACTCAGCAGTCGCATCGTACGATGTAGTTCTTTCCATGCGTTGCGAAACGCTAAATTTGCCGTCCTCTTCAACCCAACTTATCTATTGAACCACTGATTGTAAAAAATTCAAAAAAATTTATTTTACGCATCACACTTTTGGCTACAACTTTGCCACAGACAAAACCTCTCTAACCCAAAAACAAACAAAAATCTCGCATGCTAACTTTTTCATGTTAGAAATCACGATTTAAAACTATTTCACCATACATCTTAATTTTTATTAATTAGATCGGTAAATAGTTTAAAGTTCCAACAAAATAGTCATCGAGTAGGACTAACCAAGAAGCTCTGTGCCAATTTTCAAAATTTTAGCACAACTTTAAGTACACCAAAACACGAAATTATTGAAGTCATGCGTCGAGAGGACTATCGCTGTTTTTAACAGATTATACTTTTGACCTTCCGGCACTGTTGACTCAGCGAAACTGAACTTATATTTTATCTTATTTCGTTATATTAAAACTGTTGCATTAGGTCAAATTCCCAATAAGTCAATTGCTTTAACATAGACCACGTTTTTAGCTCGGACTGTACTATTTGACTTACTGGGATTTTTGATCTACAGACACTGCAAACATTGTAGTTTTTGACCTAGCGGCACAGGTATAAATTATTTGACCTTCCGGGACTGTTGTCTTTCTGCAACGCGTCCTACTTAACATTTATACGATTTTAAATTTTTTAAACAAATAAAATTTCTAATAATATTTGTTATATTTAAAATATTATAGTTTAAGGTGTAAAGTATTATTTGTTATCTATTTAAAAGTAGTAAATTGTCTGCCTTTTGAAGCAATAAAGGTCAGTATTTAACCTGTAGACTAGTCGCTACTACACCAAACACTATGCAATTTCTTACCGTTTCCAAAAATTCATAACTTTTACCACAGTAAAATATCAATGATAAATCTTTTACTGTAGTTTCCTCATATACAGAAGAACATCCTGTGAAAAAATCAAATTTTAATCCCATGTCCCATCAGAGATATTAAGCTCCAAACTTTACGAAAATTGAAAAATCTATATTTTCAAAAAATTGCCAAAATTAAAGGACACACATATCAGTGTTATAACTCTAGCTACATAGAATACACTAGTATATGTAATTGAATAAAAAATATTATCAGTAATTTACAAATCCTTCATGGAAAAAATAGGCTTCAAAAAGTGAAATTTATTCGTTTCCGTTGCTTGTTTTTAAACATTTTTTTCACCCATGTGGGTACAAATTAGGCTGATTATGATCATAACCAAAATTAAAGATGGGAAAATGATGAACAAAGTGAATTTGGTTGCATTTGTGTAACTTAAGTAGGTAAAAAGATATTTTCTTTTACGTTAACGTCTGCAAACTCAAAAATCACCGTGCGCTGCAAGACAAAAATGGCCGCTACAAAAAAATTGGAAGGGATAAAAATTTAATAAAATCATTTTTGAATTTCCAAAACATGAGGGAACAATATATTAAAAAATAAAAAATATTAAAAATGGTCAAGCAACTCTCATTGGATCACTTGATATGGATTATATATATATGGAGTATATTATGAATTTGAACGGATGGTGTTTTTTGCCTCTAGGGACCTCAAAACGAAAAAGTTATTCGGTCCCGGGTCCAGGTCTTACCATGAGTACTACGGTAATAGTTTATTCCCTATAGGGGAAATTCGCTAATATTCGCTATAGGGGAAATTCGCTAATATTCCCTATAGGGGAAATTTGCTAATATTCCCTATAGGGGAAATTCGCTAATATTCCCTATAGGGGAAATTCGCTCATATTCCCTATAGGGGAAATTCGCTAAAATTCCCTATAGGGGAAATTCGCTAATATTCCCTATAGGGGAAATTTGCTAAAATCATGAAGAATATACAAATCATGTTGTCACAGTGGTAAAGAAACCCTACCTAATGTCAGATCAAATGAATACATGCAAGAAATGTTTACTGGTAACATTTACAAGTCGGGAAACATTTGTATAAAACACTAAAAAATAAGGCCGGCTTCTAAAATATGATAAAATATTTTTACAATAAGTTTTTATTATTTCAACCCGTTATTAATAGAGTGACTATTTCAATTAGTTACATAAGCTTTGAGTTTTTTAAACTTATCGAAATCGAAAATTATGATTGTTATAACTGCAGTTTTTAATAACACCTGTATAATAACGGTACTTGACAATTGCTCGATTTCGAGCACCAATCACACTAGTTTATAAATAATAAGGGAGTCACTTTAACTTACATACAGTGGAACTCGGTAATTAAAACATACAGAAACCTGAAAAAATGTCATTCCACAAAAAAAAGTAAATAGACATACAACAACATTATACAGAGTGGTTGTTAGATATCAATTTCATTTAGTATAGCATATTTTTATTTTCAACGCATACTTTCCATTGCCCTGAGCTTTTGTTTCACCGTTTATCTTTCAACCCATGTCCGGCCGATAAGAATGGAATTTCCCGACCTTTGTACTTTTCCATTGTACGATGCTCGGCCGCGGCACAGTCTGCTACTACTCCTCTCGACATTAAGTCACTTTTTCATAGCAATACGCTCACCGCTATAACCTTTCATTTTTTATTATCAATCATATTCAACCCTCATTAGGCCATAAAAGATCGTTTTGTTTTTGCTTTTTTATAACAGGAAGTGAGTTTTAAGTTATTTTTTCGTGTACATAAACTATTTCTAAAGACTTTAAAAAGTGTGCAGTGCAATCCCGGACAGGACGACATGACGCCAGCAGGTGGGGTACCCCAGCCGTGAACACCTTTCTACAACTACAAGGTCGGTGGAAATCTACTTTAAATATAATAGAAGCTGAAGTCAGTCATTATAAAATTGAACTATTTTTAATCTCATTTAATATAAAACGATCTTTTGCAAGAAGCTAATTATTTCTGGGTAGGCCTAAGAGCTCATTGCTCACGTTTTTATTTCAATCACAGTGGTAATAAAGTCCGAAGACAGTTAAATATTTTCTATATGACAACAGATAAATCAATAAGATTTGGTACATCATCACTACACCTAAAAATCTACTTTTTTTTAGGAAATATTAATTTTCTGTCACATCATGGGGACGTCCCGCAAGGAGTCAGAAGGAAATCTTAAATAGAAGCATAGGTTGACATGTATAATCAAATTAAAGGTCTATACTAGCAGAATATAATGCTGCAAATTTGAAATCAAATGGACAACTGAGCCAAGAATGACAGTTGTTCAAAGATTCATTTAATTTGCATTGCTATTATACGCTTACTCCTCAGGGGGCACAGCCTTAGGAATCAGAAGAAAATTGTTAACGTAAGCATAGGTCGATATGCACATCAAATTAAAAGTCTTCACTAGTAGATTACAATGCCGTAAATTCAAGCTCAAAAGAACGCCTGAGTATAAAATAGCAGTCGTTCAAATGGCAGATTCAAGAAATCTTTGAACGGATGCCATTTTGCGCAGGATCAACCTTTTGAAGTGCAGTTTGCGGCATTGTATTTTACTAAAAAAAGACCTTTCATTTGATGTGCATATTGACCTGTGCTTCTATTTAAGATTTTCTTGTGGGCCGTCCCCCTGAAGAGTTTTTGGATCACTGAATATGTGTCAAAATGAAGTATTATACCTACTCTGTAACTTTGTACCAAGTATTGTAGCTCTATCTGCATTATTTTTCAAAATATTTAACTGTCTTCGGACTTTATTACCACCCTGTATATTTGTCATAAATTTACAAACCTCGATTTTGAAGGGAGCCAAGGACTTGTGCAGTTTATCTCACTCGGCCTCAGTGAACGTCTGGAAGAGGATCTTGACTTGTTGAGGTCTGTTTCTCCGTCTATAACAATTCAAACAACCAATACAATCATAGCAATTTGAACAAACCATGTTTTTTTTTGTTTTTTTTTTCTTTTGGGAACATAAACAAGAAACAGTAAAGTGGTCTCCGACTGACCATTACAACTGGAGTAATACAGATAATAGATAGGTTATTGGATGGTTACCAGTTTTGTAAATAACCCTAATAATATACAGTATCACTGTCTAACCAATCCATCTGGATAGAACAATAGTATACCTCTCTCTTTTCCTGTAGGGAAATTTGCTAAAACAATATAGGCTAATGAATATAAATACCCCCGCCTCAGCAAACCTGCAGACTAAGCGAATTTCCATTAATAGTGAATTCCATCTAAAAAATGATGAAATGGTCAGACTTAATATAAAAAAAATTTAGTGTCAATTCTTATTATTGTAGAGAGACCACCACAATATATACAATTGAGAAGTGTATAGACTTAGTCAACGATACCACCTTCCATAGCATACCTGCCTCTTCCATAATTATTATCACCACAATACAACTACTATACACAATTTCCAGTAGGTCTGAATAGAAACGACCTAAAATAAAACGATAATATCCAATAAAATTCACAGTATACATAAATCGTCACACCTATCCTTTATATCAATTTCACTGCATTAATTGCTAAATAAATAAGTGTAAACAAAGAAAAGTAAAAACAATAACAGTTTGTTTTGAAACAGCTGTTTGGTTCAAATAACATTCATTTGAAAAAAAAGAACTCACGATTACTAAAAGAACTGGTCATATGTAGCAGGAATATAAAAAGTAAACACGCTAGTAAAGCTAATGACGTAATTGTCAATGTTTATTATCCATACCGTTATCCAGTTCTATCCTTAATAATTACCCACCCTCATTGAATAAGTGTACATCGTAATTTCCCATATTAGTTAATTTAAACTACAATATATTCATAGTTGAAATAAAAGTGATATTTTCACGTTTGGCGGCGCTGATAGGCACCCCCAAACGTAACCACACTGAACACGATTTCATAAAAGATGGTTTGTCTAATTGCAGTATCCTAGGTCAATGTTGACGTTGTGTTCAATCTTTGTATAAAACTCGGCTGAGATAGTGGTGGTAATTTAAAATTGTGATTCCTGATTATTCTTGATCTTCTTTTTATGACATCAATATTTCCGGGCCTAATCCAAACAAAGCAGACAAACATTAATTGTAAACAAAACGCTACCATGAAGAATTAAAACATGTAAACATTGTTATTTCTCTATTGTTTCCTCGAAAAGCGGAATAGTAAAATAATTTGCATTTATCCTTTTTAATTAAGACTCGTGTACAGAGCCTCAATTTGTACTGTGGTTTAATTAATTTTGGTCTAAACTATTTTAAACTGTGGTCTAATTATCTCTACTAATCTTACTTATTTCCTATAATCTATGATAAGATAAGAGTAAATAAAATAACCTCATAGTTCCATAGTTTATATTTAATCAGCTGTTAGTTAAATCAAATTATATTTAATTAAGACTCGTGTACAGAGCCTCGATTTGTACTGTGGTTTAATTAATTTTGGTCTAAACTATTTTAAACTGTGGTCTAATTATCTCTACTAATCTTACTTATTTCCTATAATCTATGATAAAATAAGAGTAAATAAAATAACCTCTTAGTTCCATAGTTTATATTTAATCAGCTGTTAGTTAAATAAAATTATATTGCCCTAAAACAAATCGAAGATTATAAAGATTGCTTTAAAAAAATAATTTGAACATCCTAGTATTTCACTATGTATAATTTAATTAATCTGTCATCCTCTTACAGATGAATTGAACGTATCAATGATTTGCATTACACATAGTATAAATAAGTCAACCCTAAGTATGTCTTTACATTTTTATCCAAATGATGAATTTGCGACACAAAAGCTGAATGTTTACAGCTGTTATGTTAAGCAAATTATTTTATGCCAAAAGCTAGTTTAGAATCTTAGCGTCGGCTGCTAGACTTTTTAAAAATTAAAACTTAATTTCTAAAAAACTGGGACCCTAAACTAAATTTATGGCTTAGACATTCCCTAGTTCTCATAATTATCTTTCTTTCAACACAAAAATCATGAAAATCCGTCGAGTGGTTGATTCAGAATCGTGAAATAAAAAAACACTGTTTCGTTTTAATATTATAGATAATCTGCTCTCACAATCGCCGCAAGCGTCTGCAAAGATCGCGCGATCAAAATTCACGACTCCCAGGGATCGCGATCCGGGAATGACGATAATAAGGTCTCGCAACCGCAAAAGATGTTCTGTGTTCATGATTTTGCCGCGATCGCGGGGGACGATAATGTTGTTCACGGGAGATGTTAACGACTTCTTCATGTAGAATATATCCCTGCCTCCGCGAAAGATGTTCACTATTTCACCGTAAATATAGGAACGATTTATCCTCGGTCTCGGAGATAACCCACGCGACCGCGGGAGACGGATATTACGACCCTGCAAACACGATTTCGTCTTCACCGAGTACAATATCGTTCATTTTTGCCCCGATCGCAGAAGTCGTTTGGACCAATTATAGTACAAAATATTATTTAAAATATAAAGATAATATAATTATATATTAAAAAAAAAATAGTAGGCCTATCTCCTAAATGAAAAAATTAAAAGAAGTGACAGCAAAAACCCCGATTTATGTTACTTCTGTTGTGTTCTGTTGTGCTGATTTCATTTCATTTCATTTCATTTAACTTTAATTATTTAAGTACAATACATAAATACAGGAATGTGCTCGTGATCATTACGAATCTCCAACTCATAAAAACCTAAATGTTAAAAACTTAAAGGAAAATTTAACTTTGCATTACATTTTTCTCAAATACAAAAAAATAGGTTAGGCCTACTTTTAAAATAGTGGAAGTAAGCTCATTTAATCGGTGATACAAAATATATTAAAAGCATATATTTCTTTTTAGTTCTAATCACTGTTTAGGGTTACTTTTTATTGGAACATTGACAATTTTGCCTCTGAACTGTTTAAATGTACATTGTTTCAATATCATATGTTTTACTTTTTATATTAAGCTGTGTTCATGTTTATGTTTGTGTGATCAAAATAAAAGTGTGAATTCCTTTCTTTAATATAATTTGTTTCTCATTAATTTAAAAGTTTATTCTTATAAGTAATCAAGAGAAAGAATGCCTTGGACAAGTACGTATCAATAGGTTATGGGCTATTCTACAAACAAGGTATTTTTTAAAATTACTTTTTAAGAAGCTATATAATATTTTTCTTCATTGTTTTGCCATTGTAACTGTTGATTTTTTTTCTTGGAACAAGTATAAAATTGGTTAGACATTATGGCAAATTCAAATGAAAAGATATGTATAGAGAAACTTTTGGGTGCAAGTAATTGGACTAAATGGAAGATGCTTATCCAGTTGTTGTTAAGACAACAAGGCTTGTTGAGTTTCATAATGGGATCTGAAGTAAGACCTATTACTAACATCTCTCTGGATCTGAGCAAAATGCTATTGCAGATTAGGACAGAAAAGATGCTTCTGCTACGTTATACCTGATGTCATCTCTAGGGGATGAACCATGTACACTGGTTTTGACTTGCTCGACTTCTAAAAAAGTTTGGGATTGTTTAATATCTGTGTATGAACAGTCTAGTGAACAAAGGCTAGATCGTTTGCTAGAAGAGTTCTTTAGGTGGGATCGGGATCCTAATGAGGACATAGCTACCCATGTTGCAAAGCTTAAAAAACATTTTTCCGAATTAAATGATGCACTTGAGAAACAAAAGGAATCAAAGCTTAGTGATAGGGTTTTAATTGCAAGAATTTCATCTACTTTGGGCCCAAGCTTTTGTGAATTTAGAAATGTATGGGAAGCTATGCCATCTAAGGATAGAACAATTAAAACACTAGTTGAAAAGCTTCGCACTATAGAGCAGCGTGATAACGTGGAGTTACTTAAAACTGCTTTATATGTTTCAAAACCCACGGGTACAAGGGTTAAAACAGAAAAACAAGGGCAGAGTAATCAGAATCAAAAGCAGGTTACTAAGATATTTTGTTTTAAGTGTAAACAAAAAGGGCATAAGGTTCCTGATTGTCCACTTAAAAAGAAGTCTACGGTATCTACATCTGATAACAAGAAGGATGTGTCTGCAAAACATATAATCCAGTAACCTAACGCATTTTACGTTGCATGAAATGGGGTAGTAGGTTTCTTTTTTTTATGTTGTTTGTAATAGTACCGAGATGCTAAATCCAAATTTTCGACCTCGGCGACCTTCCGGATCACCTCCAAAAAGCTTAAAAATCGGCAGAATTACGCACTATTTTTACGTTTGTCCGATTTTGACCCTGAAGCATCACTTTTTCATAAAGAACAACCATAACCATTTTTAAAGTATATTACATTACCTATCATATAAGACCAAAACGGTTATTACAGGCCTAATAGTTTTCAAGATATGACTCCGCAAACAACGGCTAAAATTACCAAATTTAGATTTTTTTTTTAATTTGGCTAACGTTAACCCTTAAGCATAACTTTATCGTTATTTTTCATTAAAACAACCATAATTACTTTGAAACTGCATTAAATTACTCACAATTTAAGACCAAAATGGTGATTATAGGCCTAACACATTGAGAGATATGCCTCTTCAAGGTTCATAAAATCTTCCATAAATGTTTGTATTTTAAGATTGGTTGTTCAATTTGATCAAATTTTATAAAAGAACCATAATAATAATATAAACAAATTTATTTAATTTCAACAACATATTATAAGTTTTTTATGGAAGAAATCTATTGTAATTAAAATGTTTATACAGTACTATCAAGAGGAATTGATATAAAGAATGAAGATGCAACAGTGAAAAAAGGTTTCAACTTTGCTGTCGTTCTGCCATGCAATATATTACTTCTTTTATGCCAGGATTTACTGGCACTCCTCAGGACCTCCTGTCCTGTCTGTGCTGTATGAAATAGTGGGGGGGAGGACCAACTTGTTCAAACTACAGCACTGACACTAGAAGGACATGGGTATAGGTATCCTTACATGAGCCTGATAATAGATAAGGAACTCTTACACTGGATCTGCCTGTCTGCATGATTATGAATTTTCACAATTTCTTGATAAGGAATAAGATTAAACAACCTTTAGGTATGCTATACCTTTAAGCATTAAATCAAGAGGACAAATTGTAACAAATTTCGAGAATTTAATTGAAAATAAGACTAATAATATGATTTTTTGGGTGAAAAAAGTTGTCTCAATTTTAAATTTCAAAGTCCTATAACTTTTGAACGCTTCAACCCATCAGTATGGGATTAACTGCAGGATGTATATAATTCAAATATTTACAATATCTGACCAAAAAAACAATATGTCATCATGAGTCATATCATGGTTGTTTGTGACCACAGGTGTCCATAGTCCCCTTGGCACTGTGGGTGGTCTTTAGCTCTTTCCTGTGTTAAAACTTAATTCTTGCGTAAATTATAGGTTTTTATTGGTATTTTTTGGTTTCTTACCTTGCTCCAACTAGTACTCTTTTGATGTATGAGGTTTTAAAAAGTCAATAGTGATTAATTTGAAAATTATTAACAAATAATGTATGGTTTGCACAACAAAACTCGCTTAAATTCTTGTAAATCTGACTTTGTTTTTGAATTATGAAGCAAACTATTGACTTTTTATAGTCTAAATTGGTTCTATACCTGTGAGTATATAGTCCTTCAGTGTAATAAAGCATTTTCAAGCGTTAAAAATATATAAACTGCAAGGAAATAAACAAATTAATTAAGAATTAAGTAAAATGTTAGCAAAAATAATTTGAGTATTTTGTTTACGTAATGTATTCACTCATTAAATATGATTTTTTTTCCTAAGTTAGAATTGTATTCCATTTATATACTCTTTGTGTAATTTATACATAGGACATAATCCTATTAAAAATTATTAAATTTAAGCTTTTTTGCCATTTTAAAGTTGAAATCAGAAAATCTGTTACGCAAAATCAATGTTTACGTAATGTTTTTCACCTATTAAATGAGCTTTATTTGTATATCTTATAGTTGTATTCATTTTATACACTTTATGCAATTTAAAAAAGCCATAATTGTGTTCTAAATTATAATATTTAAGCCAATTTTAAGCATTTCAAAGTTTAAGACACAAAATGTGTTAGGCCAAATTAATTAATTTACGTAATGTTTTTGACCAAAAACAGGATCAAACCATCCTCATCAACAAGCTTAATAGTGGGGGAGCTACGTATATCAAAACTGCAAATTGTGATAAGAAAACCCCTTTTGGTATGAATGTAGGTTATGGTCCGACAACTAAAATAAGATGGGGAGGCAATGCCCAAAGTTGTTATAATCCAAAATGGCGGCTATTTTTCAAAATGGCTGCCCGTATTTTGTGTTTACTTATTTATTCACTGATAAAAGCTTGAAAATTGCATTAACACTATTAAATATTGGTATCATCTTAATCCGGAGATTCCAACCTTTAATTTAATACCAAGGTTGTAATATATTACAATTATATCATCTCTATAATCTAAGGCTGAAAATGTACTAGTTTTCAGCCAATTCTGAAGGTCGCCAAAAAGCTGTTTATTTTAAGAGTTAAGTTTTTCACTTACAACGTTGTTTAACAACGTGTTTTTCCCCTTTGCCTACATCCATTGAGACATAAGAAAAATAAAAATAATGCGAAATCACTGAAAAGAGAGTTTCTTCTTCTTCCTTGAGATATTTTTTTCCATGAAATATAATATAGGATAAAAATTTCAACAAAATGATGTCACTTTAACATTTTGTTTTCTACCAGATTGGCAATGCTAAATAGACAAATATTACCAAACAGCTGATACTACAGACCATTGTTGTGTTTATCATTATGTGCCACTAACGTTATCAGTGTAGTTTTATTAGGAAAACATGTACAAATTTGGCCGTCACACACGGTGCCAGTTCTGGGGGTTTTATTCTTTTTTCTGATTCCAGTGAATGAAGATTGAATTCTAAAAATGGCAAAGCGGTTACACTTAGTTCCTCAGAGTGACTTGGGTGGATATAAACCAAAAGCTGTTGATCGGACCATATTTTATACTATGCCAAAAGACAGATAATGATAGTTTGCTTTGTCCTGCAAGCAATAAAAATGTAAATGCTCGTAGCACCGGATATGTAACGCTTGTCAAAAACTTTCAAAACTTTGATGACATAAACAGTTTACCCACCGATATTGATATAAATGTTTTCAATGAAAATCGGTGTAGATAGAAATGAATCGGAATAATGAATCGGAAAAATTAAAATCAAAAATAATTAGATTAATACAATAGTTTAAGAGTGACATAAAACTGAAATCTGGAGAAACCAATAATTTCAAGTCAAATATGTTGCTAAGGTACGAGCACTTTACAGTAAAGAGCTAGGAAACCCATGTTTCTAAAAATAATGATGACCTTATTGTCATTGATAGCAGGGTTATAGTAGACAAACGATGTACTCTATACCTGTACTACCTATAGACCTACCTACAAATTGGCACGGCTTTTTGAGAAACTCAAAGAACACAGAAAAGCTCTTTAGTCTACTTGGAAATCTATCTATAGATACCATTACAAACGTACAGGTTGTAACAACATCGGGTGAAGACGACAAAGGCAATTTTAGAAATGCACAAACTTCCCTTATAGGTGCTACTTGTACTGGTCATGAAGAAGCGGACTCAAAAATAATACTACATATACAGAACTTGGTAGAAATGGCTACAAGAATATTGCGCAATGTCTTAGTTTTAGCAATTGATTACTTCTTTACCTTTTCAACAGCGGGTATTGATAAAATTTGGATTGCGTTTAGAACAGGAAAAATTACAGATTTATTCTAGTTCATATAATAACTGAAGCTATTTTGATGGGAAATTAGATTGCTTTACCATGAATTCAAGCTTTCACAGGCTACGATGGATAGCATTCCTAATTTCACAGGAAAGTCAAACAAATCAACTTGGAATTCATGGAGGTTCTTTAAGGAAGCCACTTCTGAATTTTCGTTTATCTCACAACCACAAAATGCAATTCCTAACGAAATTTTGGATATATTTGAGAGGTATGTAGTTACTACTATACTGTTAAACTAGGGACAACATCAGTGTTAATGAAGCAAGATAATAATTGTTAATGACCAAAAATAGTCCACTAGAAAGCCTTCCACCAATAAAAGGTGCATTACTACAGCAAGTTTTGAGTAGTGTGTAACATCGCCAAACGATTAGGGTTGGTGGTTGCATAATGAATCTTGGCCGTTGGAATGGTCGGAATTATCAGATATTTCTGATTCCTACAAAGAACGCATTAAATAAAAATGTGTTTGCAAATTCTGCAAAAACAAGTGCAGCTGCAAAATTGCTGGTTTATCTTGCACATTATTTATTTTATTTATTTATTTTATTTTTATTTTTATTTCCCAACGGCATAGCCACTTTACAATGAAAAACATTCACAACATAACAACTCACAACAAAATAGTGAACAAATAGTGAACAATAACAATAGTGGTAACAATATCAATAGTAACAAAAATATTAACAATACAAATATTTACAATTTTTAAATAGAAAGTTGGATGGCAACAAGTAGTGCATGAGTGAGATCAAGAAGAGTTTAAGTTATTTTACAATAAATACAAATTGACAAATTCGTTACAATAATTGTTTTACAATAAATAATTTTACATTGACAAAAATGCAGGAACAAACATAATAATCAGTTTTACAAATTTTACATAGGGGCCTACATCACAAGATGAACAAATGCTGGTGAAAATCTGTGTCTGGAAGTAGGCCTAGTTTACGCTCGTACAGGTTCAAGGAGTGAAGATTTCCGTAGCACATCTTCTGAGATGAGAAATTGTGTCACAGAACAGGTCACATTGTGCAAAATGCAAGAATGAATGTAAACAATAATACCCCGCCGCAGCAAACCTGCAGACTAAGCGAATTTCCATTTGTCTGAATTGATTTTCAAATTAAATCTATTCAAACAACATTATGTTTAACGAGTACCTAGGTTTGCAGCTACAAGGAAACTAATTAAGTTCGTTTTTTAGTAAAATATTAATAGCTTGGTATAAAATAAATAAATTTGCCATTTTTATAAACATATATATCCATTAACAAGCAAACTACAACATTTTACAATATTCTCCGTAAGAATAACATGGTAATTTTAAATTTACAATTTTTTGAATTTTCTCTGTTGCCAATAACCGTACAAAAACACTTTGATATAGGTACTAAATTATTTCTTTTTTTTAAACTCTTTAATAATAAAAATATAGAGAGTATAGAAAAAGAAATTGGAAAATTTTATGTTTTGAGGCTCAAAAATTAGATAAACTAATTTTTACCCCATAAACCCCCTGTAAAACCCAGTTTCCATAATCCGATCATTTTGGTTCGCGAACTCATTCAAGTTTATCCTGCCTAACACATTTAAACAAAATGTCATCAAAATCTGACAAAAATTACTCCGAAGTTATCGCGTTCACGGACACACACCCACAAATATATATTTGAACGAATTGTGTTTTTGGTCTCTGGGGACATCAAAATGAAAAAGTAAATCGGTCCTGGGCCTAGGTCTTACCATGCCACCTGCGGCAATAGCAACTTCTCTAGGGTTAAAATGGTGTTGGTAGAAATATTCTGCAACTTATAAAATATAATGTGTATTTTTATTTGGGATAGGCCTATACATTTTCTGTAAATAAATTTACGTTTATTACATTATTACTCAACTTATTTACCTACCTTATACCTAAAAGCTTAAATATTGATAAGAAACACCAATTTGCATGATGTATACAAAAAGAAAATATATAAAACCCAAAATACGGGCAGCCATTTTGAAAAATAGCCGCCATTTTGGATCATAGCAACTTTGGTCGATGCCTCCCCATCTTATTTGCATTGCCTAACCTTAAACTACATTCCCACCAAAGGGCATACTCTTATCACAATTTGCAGTTTTCTTATGGGTTTTTTACTGTAGCTCCCCCACTATAATGAAATGAATATAAAGGGGAATGTCCTAAATTGGGTAATAAGCTACTTTACAAACCGTTTCCAGCAGGTAGAAATAAACTACTACAGTAGACCCCCTCTTAACCGACCCTAATGGGACCGGACCTAGGTCGGATAATTCAAAAGGTCGGATAAAACGGGCAATCCCTAAAATCATAAAATAATGAAGTGCTATTCATTTGGAATTATATAATCATTATTTTGAAATCATACTTGCATTATTTACCAAATAAACTACTCTTATCTCCTTTTTCATATTGATAGAAAAGTCACAAATAAACACAAAGCACGGTTAAGTCAAATAGGCCTACTTTCAGTGGAATATATTATAATACTAGGCAAGAGTCAATAAAATTCCTATTTTAATAACTTTAGTACTGTAATGTATTAATTGATGCTTTCCAAATATATCGTAATACAGTACAGAACCTTTTGTCGACATTAAAGTTACCAGCGACCATTTTGTTACAAGACAGGACGTTTATTTATAGCCTCTCACTGGAGGCTCAAGCACAAAAACTATCTTGACCTTGGAATTGTTAACCCCCCTTCCCTGCCTTCCCTACAAGTTGCATTGTTTGTTTACTCCGGCGATAAGATAATCAGTTCTCAAAATCGTAACGCAGTTTATGATGTTATAAATTTGCCGCACAGATAACAAATCAGATCAGATGTGCTCGAGCTACGAACGATGATGACAAACTGACAATAGGCTATGCTATATTTTTTGTGATCAACACAAAATAACTTATTGTTAGTCATATCCTGTGGAGATAAGCGTATGGTTCAGTTCTCATCGCCCAGCGTGGGAGCGGAAATGCCGAGATTCCTTGAAAGCGGCGGTTAAACCGAGCTGCTCTCAAAGCAAGGTCGGTTAAAACAAACTGTATTATTTTAAGATCGAAGGCGGATAATCCGATTATCGGTTAACACGAGGTCGGTTAAGAGGGGGTCTACTGTACAACAATAACACAGAATTAAAAGCCAAATCAACACTACAACGTACAACTCGAGGTATTCCCCAAGGGTCGGTACTGGGACCTCTGTTCTTCATAATTTACATAAACAACCTACCAAACCTTCTACCAATGGACAAGACCAACATTATCTTCGCCGACGACACAACCATCCTCTTTCCCACAAAAATTGGCCAAGAATCATCAGACATAAAAGAAACAATTGAGCAAGCAATAGATATTTGTAAAACCCTGGACCTCAAAATTAATAAATCCAAAACTTTAAATGTTAACTTCGCCACCACAAGTAAACAACCTGAACTATCAACCGAAGAAGCATTGATAACAACAGCAACTCATACAACTTTCCTGGGCATAACCATTGATCAACACCTGACCTGGAATAACCACCTGGAAAAACTTGGTAAAAAATTATCAATCTCACTTTTTGCCATACGAAGAATACGCTCTATAACTGACAAAAATACTTCAAAAATAGCCTACTACGCACTCTTCGAATCTCACTTACGCTTCGGAATAGTAGCCTGGGGGACAGCGGCGGATTGTTACATCTACATAATCCAAATTCTTCAAAAAATGGCATTAAGAATCATTGAGAACCTACAACCACAAGAGCATTGTAAACCATACTTCGTTGAAAACAAAATCCTTACCGTTCCAAACCTATACATCCTTGAAGTTGTAAACCTCCTAAAACTAAACCCCCCAAAGCTTAGGGAAAACTGCCACAAATATAGCTTGAGAAACACAAAAACAAACTTCGATATCCAACAACACAGATTGTCAAAAACCAGCAAAATACCCCAAATCATGGGGTCAAAAATCTTTAATGCTCTCCCAGAACATATAAAACAAATCAAATCTCCAAAACCTTTTTTTTTAATCACTCAAAGAATATTTAGTCCAGAAACCATTCTACAAATTAGATGAGTTCTTTGAAGAGCACTCTGCTCACCACAAAGATAGGCACCAAAATAAACCCACATTACACCATACACACACACATTAACACTACAATAACACAACAAGAAAAAGAAGATGACGATTCCCTAGTCTCTACGACTACGGAGAAGAGGACCAAGGTAAAAGGTAAAAGTAAAAGGACCCCTTAAATGGGGTTTATTTGGAAAAAAATATGATTGTAATCCTTTTATACACTCTTTATGCTATTACAAAAGCCATATCTGTGTGTTCAAAATCATAGTTTTTAAGCCATTATTAGGTATTTCTATGTTGTAAACAGTTTAATTTAAAATCAAAATTACGTATAAATGAATACCGTTCGTCACAGGCATGTGTCTTTCCATGTCCAGGTTCAATTTCGTAGAGGTTGATGATTTTCTGATCTTTGGATACTGAACTGATTATGTTGCATGCCCCGTAGGAACAATCAGATTGTGAGTCATTGATCATATCATTGTCAGAGAATCGGTTAACTTGTTTACTTGAAGCATATTTCTTGGTCAGGGTATTGATGCAAACTTTTTGAATGTGGCCATTCTTCTTACATGCTTCACAGAATAGTTTTTCACGCCTTATTCGACACTGGTTTGATCGGTGGTTAGATGTTCCACATCTGAAGCAAAGATTGTTGATTCCTAAGGACTCATAATCGATTCTTTGGCTTGATCGATGCTTGTATGATGGCTTTTTCCAGGGAGATGATGTTGATGATGATGATGATGATGTCCGAGTGGATGGATGATCGTGTCTAGTGGTCTTCTGAATTTTCATTATATCTGGCATTGAAGAACTAGGGATCAGAGGTTTTGAAATGTTTGAAAGTTCCTTGCACTGGATTTGGGCTGCTTCAAGAGCTATAGCTCTCCTGACTATTTCATCAAAGTTCTCTTCCTTTCCTTGTAAAAGTTGTTCTCGAATGCTATTATCACGAATGCCCCTAATGAATTGAGCCCTTAAGAAAATGTGAGCTGTTGAAATGTTTTCTCTGCATTCACATTTTATGTAAAATTCACAGTCAGCAAGTCGTTTTTGCAAACTTGCAACATAGTCAGGTATGTTTTCACTTTCTGATTGGTAAGTGGAGAAAAAGATATGCTGCGACACTACAGTATTCTTTTTAGGCGATAGCATTTCGCCAAAGGTTTCAACTAGCTGTTCATATTCCAAGTCTTTGATTTTCTTTGTAGGTCCTTTGAATGCAACTAAGTTGTTGTAATGGATAGAACCGATTGATGCACATAGAATTTGAGCTTTTTTAGTTTTGTTTGACACATTCTTCATGCTGAGATAGTTTTCAAATCGTTCAATATAGGCTGAAAATCTTTCTTTTTCTGAGTTGTAACTTTCAAATTGAGCAGTTGGATCTGGTGTGTTATCTTTCATTTTTTGTTCTAGTTTCTCAAACAACAGAAATAGAAGATCCATTTGTTGTTTCTGGCCTTCTATGAATTTGTCAAATTGTTCTGAGTTCATTTTGTTGTTGTAACTTGAATGTTCCTAAGCCTGAGATGTGTGATTAACATGTTATTTGAAGAAAAGGTAATTGAAAAAAAAATTTAACTGGTCATTAATGTATGAATAAACAAATTTATACTTTTACCTCGTCGCCAAAACTGTTGTAACTCTTTATAACATAATAAAAGATAAATCAGATAAAAAAGTGTATTATTCCATTAACATAGAATAGAAACTAAACATAAACAATAGTAATCAAAAAGAATAAAGATCATATGATCAGCTGATAATTCAAATGCAGTCTATTTGAAATTATAACAACAGGTATTGCTCAAACGGCTACCTCTACCCGAGGACTGACACACTTGACTCTAACCACTCTCTCAGGCCTCACCATGGTAACTCAGCACCCCTTCCTCATTTTAGATAGGATTTCTATGGATTTACCCAGAGCAAAACTGACCCCGGAAGTGTTCCACAAAGCCAAAGCCTACACACTAGCTGACCCTACGTTCCATTTACCTAGTAGTGTAGATGTCTTGTTAGGTGGAAGTTTATTCCCACAGTTACTCACTAACGAAAGTCACTCGCTTGGTCCCAACCTCCCCCATGCTGTAGGCAGCCATTTTGGATTCATTATAATGGGACAAGCACCATGTACAACAATCACTCCTCTTTCAACACATTATTCTGTATCCATGCTCTCTGTCAATGACACAACAGAGTTACAAAACTCGTTGCAAAGGTTCTGGTTGCAGGAAGAACTACCTCCATGCAATAAACGGACAGCTGAAGAAGAACTTTGCGACAAACATTTTGACGCCACTCACGCTAGAGATTCAGTCGGACGTTACATTGTCAGTCTTCCATTCAAACAGGCTCACCCCCCTCTTGGAGCTTCTAAGCTTGCTGCGGAGCGTAGATTTTGCTCATTGGAACACAAATTCCGATCTCAGCCTAATTTTTCGGAATTTTTCCATGAGTTTATGAGTGATTACCTCTTAGCAGGTCACATGGAAATGGTTTCCACCATTGACTTAGCTCAACCTCATTACTTCCTCCCTCACCATGGGGTACTAAAGGAAACTAGCAGTACCACAAAGCTACGCACAGTTTTTGATGCTAGTGCGCAGACTAGCACAGGTAAGTCTCTAAATGACGTCCTTCTCACTGGAAGAAAACTCCAAACAGACATTTGTGACATTTTACTTAACTTTAGAGTCCATAATGTTGTTTTTACCTGTGACATACGGCAAATGTACCGACAAATTCGAGTCCGCCCAGAAGACCAGAATTTTCAGCTGATCCTATGGCGGGAAGACCCCTCTCACGAGCTTGACATCTACAAGTTGACAACAGTGCCCTACGGCTTTATAGTTCCCCCTATCTTGCCATAAAGACCTTGGGACAACTGGTGAAGGATGAAGGTGAAGCTTTCCCTGACGCAGCCAGAATCATCATCTCTCATTCCTATGTTGATGATATCATCACAGGCTCCGTTGACGAAGAATCAGCCCTCCAAATCCAGGGTCAACTCATCGCCCTCCTGAAGAAAGGTGGATTTGAACTCCGGAAGTGGTCGTCAAATTCCCCTCGCCTACTGGAAGCAGTTCCAGAAGATCATCGTGAGACACCTGTCTTTTTGCAAGATCCAGAGCAACCTCATTACTCCATCTTAGGACTACACTGGTCACCTACTACGGATTCCTTCTCCTATCACTTGGACCTACCCTCCGGCGCTTGTACTAAGCGTCAACTACTCAGCAACATCGCAAGGATTTACGACCCTTGTGGTTTTTTAGCACCCATAACAATGTGGTGCAAATGTTTAATACAACTCCTGTGGACCCAACAACTGGGATGGGATGAACCCATATCCAGTGACCTCGCCGACAAGTGGCATTCTTTTGTAGCAGAATTATCAGAAATTTCTCAGATTAATATACCTTGTGCATTCCATTTTTCTGAATCTCGCAGCATGGAGTTGCATGGGTTCTCAGACGCCTCAGAGCGAGGCTACGCAGCTGTTGTATATACTCGCTGTTTGACCTCTAACAACACAGTCATAGTCAGACAGGTTATTGCTAAAACCCGTGTTGCCCCACTCAAAAAGGTCACTCTCCCCAGACTTGAGCTATGTGCCGCTCATTTATTGGCACAATTAATATCACATTGTATGTCAATTTTTTCCAAACACTATACATTCTCATCACATCACTTGTGGTGTGATTCAACTGTGACCTTGACATGGCTGCAAACTCCCCCCTATCAATTGAAAACTTACGTTGCCAACCGTGTTGCGCAAACTCAGGAATTGGTTCCGGCAAATTGGTGGCGACATATTAGCAGCGCAGATAACCCCGCAGATTGCGCTTCCCGTGGGATACTTCCATCACAACTATCCAAACACACTGTGTGGTTCAACGGTCCATCATGGCTTCAGCTGCCACATGATGATTTTTTTTTTTTAATAGAGGGCCAGGCTTCAAGTAACCATGGGATTGCATCGCAGCTATAACAGCTTATTGTGCACCCTCATTCACAGGTCCTCATTCTTTGTCAAATCCCAGGTCCTTTGTGAACCGTGAGATCCTTTTGACAATGGTGACCCGTTCTTCCCTTTGATCTCCAGTCGATAGGCCAAGGGATCTCATGCGCAGACCTTGTAGGGCTGGGCACATAAATATCACGTGGAATGCTGTCTCCTCCTCCTCTCCACATTTCCTACATAAGAGGCTTTCAACTTGAATTCCCATCTTGTGTAAATGTCCACGGAATACCCAATGGCCGCTAATAAAGCCAACCACCTTCCGCAGGGTCTTCCTACTCAGCCCAAGGGCTTCTGCCGCTATCGCACCTGTAGGTGCCTTCAGCATTCTCTTTGACTGTACATTTCCTTCTGTTCTTTCCCAGTTCCTTTGATGTTCTATGCCCATCCACTGGCGAACAGCTCTCCGTGCTGTGTTGTAAGCAATACCACACGTCGGCTCTGGACCCATGAGCGGGCTTTCAGCTCCTTTGTTTGCCCACTTGTCAGCTCCCTCATTGCCAGCAATACCTTTGTGCCCTGGAACCCAACTAAGGATGATCCTGTTGGTCTTTCCCAGGGCTTTCATGGCTTGATGACAGTCCCATACAGCCTTGGAGGTAAAGTCGAAACTGTCAAGTGCCATTAGTGCTGCTTTGCTGTCTGAGTTCATGTATATAGTGTGGCCTATAAGACCGCGCTTCAAACACACTCTCGCACACTCAGACAGAGCCACCACTTCTGCCTGGAATACAGTGGCCATTTTTCCCAAACTTACGCAGAACTGCACCTTGGGTCTGACTCCATATATTCCAGCCCCCGTGCCCGTTGGCTTTTTCGAGCCATCCGTATACCAGGTGATCCCCCTTTTCATGAATTCAGGTTCACCCTTATCCCAGGCATCCCTGTCAACAATGTTGACATTGTATGGTTTTTCTAGATCTGTGATCTTCACCATCCTGTCTGGTAGCATTTCCAAGGAGTTCGTTTGCACCTTGTCTACAATTCTTGTGTGCTCACTGGAGGCATTATACTTCCAGTTGCCACTGCAAGCCATTCTGTAGGCTGCCATCCTTGCCTCTCCTTGCACAATGATGTCGAGAGGTGGCAGGTTTAGTACTACTTCCAGGGCTGCAGTTGGAGTGCCTCTCATGGCTCCTGTGATGCTAAGGCATGCCACTCGCTGGATCTTTTGTAGTCTCTTTACAGCGGTAGTTTGCATTACCTTGGTCCACCAGACCACCGAGCCATACACCATCATCGGTCTTGCAACCCTAGTGTATAGCCAGTTAGTCATTTGTGGACTTAGACCCCAGGTCTTCCCAACAGCCCGCCTCATCATCATAAGTGTGGTCTGAGAACGTTGCGTTATATGTGCCAAATGGCTGTTCCAGGTGAGCTTGTCGTCCAGCCTTATTCCTAGGTACTTGAACTCACTCTTAACCTGGATCTGATTACCGAAGAGAGTTGGTACTCTAGCGATATCAACATTTCTCTTCCTTGTAAATGGTACCATTACAGTCTTCATTGGATTGACCCTCAGACCTTCCTGGTTACACCACCTCTCCACTATGGACAATGCCCTCTGCATGAGTTCCAGGCAAGTGTTCATAAATTTTCCTCTTATTAGTACAACAATATCGTCAGCATATCCTTGAGCGTACATGCCCTGTGCATTGAGCTCGGACAGGAGATCGTCAACCACCAGGTTCCACAGATTTGGTGACAAGACGCCACCCTGTGGACACCCTCTTTGGGCCTTGACCTCTCTCACCGTCCCACACAGAGAAGCTTGCGCTCTCCTACTTTCGAGCATGTTGCCTATCCACCTCACTACAGTGCTTTCCACATTTCTTGACACCACATGATGATTGGCCCGAAACCTAAATTCAGTCCCATTGACCTTGACGAATTAACGGATCTCAAAGCACAACCTCTTACAGTATTGACTGTTGTACCTCAACCCGAATGGGACTTTCTTAGAAAATTTTCCTCCCCCAGGAAAACTCCCAACAAACTTGTTCACGTAATGGCTTACGTCATCCGCTTTGTAAATAATTGCAGACATGTTGATAGATCAAAAGATAGTTTATCCTCCAGTGAACTAAAAGATGCAACTAACTTCATTGTGAAAGATATCAAGCAAACCCACTTCAGTGACGATATTAGTGCCATTAAACAAGGACAATTGTGTTCCCACAGACTCCGGCGATTGTCTCCTTCTATCGACCAATCTGGTCTACTCCGTGTCGGAGGTCGACTCAATCGTGCTCCTATCGACTATGATACCAAGCACCCCCTCCTGTTACCCAAAAATCACCATGTAGTAAATCTCATAATCAACTATTACCATAAGAAACATCTCCATTCCGGTCCTCAGTTGACACAAGCTTTACTTAACCAACACTTTTGGATCCTCTCTGCCCGAAGTGTGATACGCTCCAATATACTCCGGTGTGTTACATGTTTCAAACACCGCCCAACAAATAAAACTCCTCTCATGGGTGATCTCCCTACTTCTCGTGTCAATCCCTCTCAACCATTTCTTCATACTGGAGTGGATTATGGTCGCCCGTTTAGTGTCAAGATTCATAATCTGCGAGGCAACAAGACCATTAAGACATATTTATGTCTCTTTGTCTGTATGGAGACTAAAGCTGTGCATCTCGAGGTCGTCACAGATTTAACCACTGATGCATTTATCGCATCCCTCACCCGATTTGTGTCTCGCCGTGGACTCTGTACAGACATCTACAGTGATTGCGGGACTAACTTTGTTGGCGCTAATCTACACACAAAGCATTGTAACTCGCATTGTACAGGATGCAATAAAATCCTCTCAAGCTCGCAACGACATTTGTGCATTTGCTCTACAAAATTCTATCAACTTTCACTACAATCCTCCAGCTAGTCCCAATTTTGGTGGACTCTGGGAAGGGGCTATTAAAAGTGCCAAATACCACCTAAACCGTGTAATTGGTGAACATATACTCACATTGCCAGAACTCATGACCTTGATCACTCAGGTGGAAGCCATGCTTAACTCACGTCCCCTAGCACCTCTCTCTGCGGATCCTTCCGATCTCACCGCCTTGACCCCTGGACACTTCCTCATTGGTGCCCCCCTTGTAGCTGTCCCTGAAGTGGATCTCCAGGATCGTCCAGACAACCGCCTACGCCATTGGCAATTAGTCCAAGCTCTCTATCAACGTATTTGGAAACGATGGCATGCCGAATATTTGCATACGTTGCAACAAAGGGGTTAATGGACTACTCCTTCACCAGAGCTTCATGTTGGAGACCTCATCCTACTTCAGGAGTCATCACCCCCTCCTTCAGTGGCCCCTGGGACGCATCACCGCAACACATCCCGGAGACGATGGTATAGTGCGTGTAGTGGAGGTGCGCACCAACCAGGGTACATACCGAAGGCCTGTCTCAAAGGTCTTCCCTCTTCTCATAGACTAAGTGACTTAGTGTTGTAAGAAAGACTTAGTAAACCAAAAGTATGGCTTTTATTCATTCAAAATTACAACCATGTTTTAGTTAAGAACAAATACAATATTTACAAACAAATCAAATAATAAATATTATCAGGTGATAATGTTCACATCACCACATTCTCCCCCACTATTTTTCAAGGTAGGTATAGCATATGTAATCCTTTAGATATGACGGAGGCTTGACATTCCTCGTTGGACGTAGTTCCCCCACAGCCGTCTCTGAAGTTGGGGTCTGAGATACCGATTGTTGAGTTTCATTTTGAACTTCATTGTGGTCAATGTCTGAATTTATATTTTCAACAATTTCTCTCTCAGTAGTGTTGTCTTCATGAGGTAGATCACCAGGAGGTAGGCCAGCGGGTGCAAGATGTCTCAGGGATACTTGTGATTCTGACCCATCTCTTCTTCTGACGAGAGCGTACTGTGGATTTGATTCCAAAAGTTGAACTGGCTCCACAAGGTCATCATATTTATTAGGTCTTACAAACTTTCTAAGCAGGACAGGACCAGGAGCGGATGGCCAAGATGGTAAGGAGTCTCCATTGGTAGTTCTTCTGCTATGTATAAAGAATCTTTCGTGCGGTGTGCAGTTTGTCGCAGTGCATAAAAGAGATATGACTGAGTGAAGAGCCTCCTGTAATACTTCTTCCCATGCAGCAACTGGCAGGTTGTGGTTTTTCAAAGCTAGTAGGATGGTTCGCCATATTGTTCCATTGAAGCGTTCAATCTGAGAGTTCCCTCTAGGGTTATAAGGTGTCGTATGACTTGTAGCTACTCCGTACTTGTGAAGAAAGTCCGTCAGCTCTCCCGACATGAAAGATGAGCCTCTATCTGAATGTACAAAGGACGGGGCTCCAAACATAAAAAAATAGATCTGAAAAACATCTGATAACTGTTGCTGAACTAATGTCCTTACAGGGGTAAGCAAATACAAAACGAGAATACTCATCCACCATGGTTAAAAGGTAACGGTTTCTGGTTGTTGATGGAAGAGGACCCTTAAAGTCAATATTTAGACGTTCGAAGGGAGTGGTTGCCTTTATCAATTTGCCTTGGAATTGGTGAAATCTTGGCTTCACTTCTGCACATGTTTGACATGCTGACATCATCGTTTTTACATCATCCAGAGTGTAGTTTAGATTTTTAGTTCTAATCCAATGAAACATTCGAGTGACTCCCGGATGGCAGAGAGATTTGTGTAATTCAAACAACTTGGCATTATCCCAGCGAACCGCACATGCCCGAGAGAGCGTATCTGCTTTTACATTCTCCCTACCAGGTCGGTACACTATTTCATATTGATAAGGTGTTAGCTCTAGTCGCCATCTCATAACTTTATCGTTCTTGATTTTGCTTGTGTGCCTCTTGTCAAAGATAAATGATAAAGCTTGCTGATCCGTGTATAATCTGAAGTCTCTTCCGATAAGAAATGATTTCCATTTTCGAAGGGCTTCGACAATGGCAACGGCTTCTTTTTCAACAGCTGAATACAGCTTCTCAGATTTGTTTAGAGTCCGTGAGAAAAAAGCAATTGGCCGATTATCTTGACACAAAGTTGCTGCCACGGCTATGTCAGATGCGTCAGTCTCCACTACCAGTGGCTCTTGCCCATTCCTAGGAGTAATTACTGAGTTTGCAATGTCAAGTTTGAGGGCTTCAAAATCTGCAACCGCTTCCTGTGACAAAGGAAAAGAATTGACTTGTGTCAGGTTTCTTATTTTATCAGAAAACCGATGTATCCATTTTGAATAGTGAGCGAAAAATCCTAGGACTCGCTTTAGTGAAACTTGGTCTTTGGGCACAGGAAGTGACAGTAGAGATTCTAGCCGATCTGGATCAGGTCGAATAGAGTTATGGGAAACTAAATGTCCCAACAAGGTTATTGAAGTCTGGTTGAACTTGCTCTTTTCGTTGTTGATTACAAGTCCATACTTAGTTACAGCATCTAAAAATGTTCTTAGATTCTCATCATGATCCTTTTGATCCTTTCCACATACGGTCAAATCATCCAGATAGGCATACACTCCATTCAGTTTTTCTTTTCTAATGATTTGGTCCATGGTCTTTTGAAAACATGCCACCCCGTTGGTTACGCCAAACGGGATTCTTCTGAATTGAAAAAGACGACCAGCAGCCTCAAAAGCAGTGTACTTCTTCTCTTCGTCAGAAATTGGTATTTGATAGTATGCTTGCTTTAGATCAATGGCACTAAAAACCTTGTTCGTCGCTACAGTGGATACTAGATCATCTATGTTTGGTAAGGGATAGGCGTCTAACAGAGTAAATTTTTTTATCGTTTGTGAATAGTCCACACACAGTCGCTTCTTCCCTTTGTCGTTTGTAACAACCAACACTTGTGCACGCCAAGGTGACGAACTAGGTTCAATGATCTCCTCAGTCTGTAGTCTTTCCATTTCTTGTTTTATAAATTGCATATCTTCATCTGAGTAACGTCGTGATTTTGTGGCTATTGGCTTACAATCTGGAGTTAAATTGCAGAATAGTTTGGGTGGTTCAACTTTGGCACAGGAGCACACCAACCCCAAACCAAACCTGTATATTTGAGTGGAGTTTCATGATATCATGTCCGATAAGCACGTCAGTACAAAGATCTTCAAGAACAGTCAACTTAAAATTGTTGTAATTGTGATTCAACAGATTTAGGTTGATTTTAACAAACCCGTGGACGTTTGATTTCATATTAGAAGCAGCTAGTGATACTTGTCCACTTTCATTATACTTTTTAATTTTGTTTAACTGAACAAACTTCAAGTTTACAAAGCTTGATGTACTCCCGGTGTCTATTAAGCAATTTGCTTTCAGGCCATTCACTTTAGCTTCAACTGTACAGTCCTTCAATACAGATGTATTATGTGTTGTTGCTATTAGTGCAGCTGATGTACTAGACGTCTTCTGTTTTACTTTAAAATGTTGAGTTGGATTACTTTTACAGACTCTCGCATAATGCCCTGTCTTGTTACATTTCCCACAAGTTGCTTCTCTGGCTGGACAGCGATCTCTAGAGTGTCTGTCATGCCCACAAAAATAACACTTGCCATCAACATTTTTAACAGCGGAAACAGTCGCTTCTTCCTTTTGTTGAAGTGGGAATTCGTACTGACAAGCTTGCTTTGCCAATTAATTTGTTGCACAAGTTTGCGTTTGCATTCCGTAAATAGATTTTGGATAGCTCTCGACTTGAGCTTGAGCCATTTCAAGAGCTCTAGACTGTTCCACTGCTTCAGCTAGGTCTAAAGTTTTATTTTCAAATAGTCTCTGCCGTATGTATGACGAGGCTAAGCCATTGATAAAAGCATCACGAATGTAATGATCCCTGGATTGAATCGCATCAACAGCTTCAAAAAAACAATCTTGGCTCAAAAGTTTCAGTTCCGACACATATTTGTCAATAGTCTCACCTTGTTGCTGTTTTCTAGTCATTACTAAATATCTTGAGAATATTTCATTCTTTTGTTTGATGTAAATTGAGTTAAGAACTCTCAAAGCGTCTTGGTAGGTTTCAGATTCCTTGATAAATCTATAAGTAGTAAAAGATAATCGATTAGTTAGTAGTTTCAGTTTGTCCTTGTCTTCAACGAATTCTGTCATGGTTAGAAAGTCTTCGAATGTTTGTAACCATTCCTCTGAGGCAGTTGGAGATTCTGGGTCAATTTGCAATTTGTCTGGTCTAAGGAATTTCTCCATTGTAATGTAGCACTAACTGAGTTTATCAATGAATGAATAAAATTGTTGTAAGAAAGACTTAGCAAACCAAAAGTATGGCTTTTATTCATTCAAAATTACAACCATGTTTTAGTTAAGAACAAATACAATATTTACAAACAAATCAAATAATAAATATTATCAGGTGATAATGTTCACATCACCACACTTAGACATGCCGGCTTGTAGATAATCATTTGTTGAACCCTACAATGCTTCAAGGCGGCCGGTACGTTCAGTACGGTTTTGTAAATATAATAATCAGTAGTTTCATAATTAATCATTAATTTTATTAACATTTAATTAACTGTGTGCATAGGGTTTAATATTCATTTGTATGTTAATAACTTATTTAAGTCTGTAAAATGTATTCCACTCTACTCACACACACACCACAACGGCAATTCCCCTCCCCCATATTCTCCTTAAAATCATACAATGCCTACTTCATATGGCGTGATATATCTCTGTCTCTTTCCCTCTCATGAAAAACTCAAATTTCCCCACCATGAATATATTCAGTTAGCGTCTAAAACCTTCCTCGATCGGACGTATGTGCCGCGCCGCGCCGTTTTTTATGACAATCTCGGTCTTTTGACCACCTCGTGGTGGAAGTGTCCCCACATTAAAACCTCTCTCTCTTCATCAGTGATAGGGGTGTGCGATGCAGCATATTTTTTTTTATTTGATGCATCGATGCGATTCAAAGAATTTTGATTCGAATTGATGCGATTCGATTCGATGCAGCACGGCATGATTTTCTTTAAAAATTAAATACAACATGCGTTTCTATAATGGATATTTTACCTAAAAATTTGAAGTAAAAAATGTACTAAATAAAATTATGAACAAGAAGATAGTTGCTGACCTAACCTCACTAATGGACACTGCTAATTTTATGGTTTGCCTGAAATTCACCCTTCACTAACAATTAGAATAAGCCTATATATCAATAAAGCAATCGTTAAGTTTATTATTATTGACCTGCATTAAATAAAATAGAGTTTATTTTATGGTAGTAAATGTGAAAATTGTAACTTAATTTTCACATTTAGGCCTATATTTGTTGGCTTTCAATACTTCTGGATCATTCTTAAATCAGGACGAACCAAAAAAGTTGATAACCAGTGTTTACTGTCTATTTGATAAATTATTGCATGCTATGAATAAATAGATGTGATATTAAAAATAAAGATTGAAATTAATAAAGTGTGTGTAAACTAAAAAGTCCAAAGAGATCAGTGAGGCCTACCAAAAAGATAATAAGTTAGTTATTAATAAGAACTTAAATAATATATAATGTCATTTTCTCACTATTTATATCTTCAACATGTGTTAAACTATGAAAATAAGTCCCTAAGTCTAGCTGAAAACACATTAATAAATTACAATATCTTTTAAATACAGAATAATAAAACAAATCACATTTTAAAAACATTTTATTTCGTAACTTTTTCCCTTGAACAGGGTGAGGAGGCCAACCACATTTTAAAAACATGTTATTTCCGAACTTTTTCCCTTGAACAGGGTGAGGAGGCCAACATTTTTTATTTTTTACTGATTATCAACAGAAATTATCAATTATAATTTCACGAAAGCCGCTGATGAGTGAGCTGTGAAGAGCAGGCAGTAATAGAATGACGTCACTACCACAACAACTCAACAACTCAACTCTACTGCGTCACTGTGAGCGTTTAGTGTGAAGTGAAGCACCCCCTCCCCTGTCTAACGGGACAAGGGGTAGGAAAAGAGAAAGTTTGTCAGAATGGCAGATTTGCCCTTTGTAAAGTCTGGTTCACATGCCCTCCCTCACCCTCAGTCGCTTGCATAATTCTACTATAGTCTGTCCGTTCGGCTGTGATACCCAGCGGATTAGGACGCTTCTCGGAACTCGGCCGACCCTCCTCGACCACTCGCCGGGCTGACCAGCGACGAACAATGACTCATCTACTGTACCAGTCCCACAGATTTGTATTTTTTTTATTTTAATTTAAAATAAATTGTTATTTATATATTTGATTTTTACACGAAATTCTGAAAATAATGAGCCCAAACACGATGTAATTACTTAATATCTACGACCTGGAAGTCGGACAAAGCTGGTAACGATACAGAGTAATGATGACAATATGAAATGAATCAGCATCCATTAAAAGGTAAAGTTTAGACTTTGGTACGGTCGTTGTATATATACAGTACTCTGTTTTTTCAAATATTTTGTACTAAGGGAACGTTAAAAATCTATTTTTTAAACGGAATCTTGAGGGTAAATTGTATAGTATTATTAAGCATGTAAGTATGTAAATTATATTGTAGGCAAGGTAGCTTGTTATATTTTGTTATTTTTATCATGTAAAACATTGTATCTTCCCTTTTATATAGTGCTGTATATTATTTTCTTCTTGGAGAATCAAAACATAAAGAGTTTAATGATTTTCCAATTAGTTGCGATTTCTTATCCTAAAATAAATAAAAATCTGACCAACTTTTCCGTTGTGAGTTAGTTAAGGAAGTTATGGTTGAGCCACAAAAAATGAACCATCCTTTATACACTATAAGCAAACTACAGTATACCGTCATCAGAGTTGTCCGACTTCCAGGTCGTAGATATTAAGTAATTACATCGTGTTTGGGCTCATTATTTTCAGAATTTCATGTAGAAATCAAATATATAAATAACAATTTATTTCAAATTAAAATACAAAAAATTGCAAATCTGTGGGACTGGTACAGTAGACGAGTCATTGTTTGTCGCTGGACAGCCCGGCGAGCGGTCGGGGAGGGTCGGCCGAGTTCCGAGAAGCGTCCTAATCCGCTGGGTATCACAGCCGAACGGACGGACTATAAACAAAAGTTTCTGAGTGTTAAATTTAAAATAAATATTTAAATTCAATGACTAAAGCATAGATCTGATAGAACTTTACTCTAATTTATAAATGGGCTTATCAGAATTTATCAGCCATTTGCAAGTTTTTTTTTTTTCTTCTTTACTTTTATATGTAAAGATGTCTTTTAATTTAGCCTACAAGAAAAGAAAGAATATGTTTTGTTTGGGACTTACTTAAATCACCTTAATAAAAGAGATAGGCTGCACATTTGATACAATTAATTTCAATAAGTTAATGTGCAACTATGCGACAATTTTTTCTAAAAAACATAACAGCCTACAGTGTAAAAGAATCGTGTGCACTGTGCAGCAAAATGTTTCTTCGAGTGCTTTTAACAAACATTCCATAGTTTTAATTAATAACAAAAGTGTTTATGTTCCTGATGATACCAAGAGCAAGGCTGGGCAGAATGGATTCACTGTGAACCAGCCGGGTACGACGTAACTACAACCATAAATAAAACATAGGCTACTCCCTTGTGTTGGTTAGTCTATGCTACAACTTCAACTTCCTTCCGTGCGTGAAGGGGTGGCAACGATCGATTGGAACAATCGATGTTTTGTAGGGATGGGCGAGTAGTGTTTTTTTGAGTCGAGTCGAGTAATTAGTCCTAATACTCGAGTATCGAGTCGAGTCGAGTAGTTCCCGAGAAAATCAACAATTTTATTTTACATATATTCTATCTTCATCTTTACGAAAAAAGCATTTCTCAATTCACCAAAAATAGACCTGGTTAAAAACTGTTATACCATATAAAAAACACAATATGTATGTGTATCAAACTTATATTTTGGTGTTAAAGGTTTATTATTAATTGAAAAAAAATTGCAAAAATATGGAACTAAGTGTTTATTTTAAAATAGGCCTACAGTAAATTTTTGAATTTGACTAAAGAATGAGATCTAATAAAGTTTCCTCTAATTTATAAATAGGCTTATAAGTATTTATCTAAGTCATTTCTCAATTTTTGTATTTATTTGAAATTCCATGAAATTGTCTTAGTTAACTCATTAGTTTATATTTTTTTAAATTACGTACCTAGCCTACATCTTGGTCTACAAAAATACTCTTTGTAAGGTAAGTTTTTTCCCCCAAGTGAGTAAAAACTAACTTCCTATATAATGACATTTTCTCACTAATTATATATCTTCAAAATTTGTTTAACTATGAAAAAGTCACCAAGTCTAGCTGAAAACATAATCATAAATGAGGATATTTTTGAAATACAGAATAACTAATCAAACAAAATGTTTAACACTTTTATTTCTCAACTTTTTTTCCTTGAAAATGTCAACAGTTTTTCACTTATTTTTAATAAAGATTATCACTTATAATTGTTTTAAAGAAGTCCAGATGTGTGAACTTGAAGAGCAGACAAGAGACATACGTCACTGCCACAAAAACTCTTCTCTACTGTGAATGAATGAACTGTTTATTGTGTGAAGCCCCACCCACCGTCTAACTGGACATGGGGGAGGAAAAGAGAAAGTTTGGCAGAATTTGCCCTTGTTCCAAAGCCTGGTTCACATGCCCTCCCTCACCCTCGGCCTCAGTCGCTTGCAGATTTCCATTACACAAGAGTGTTAATTATTTTGAAATACTGTAAATGTTTGAATTTGACTATGATGAGATCTAATAAAGTTTCCTCTAATTTATAAATAGGCTTAACTTTTTAAGTATTAATCCAAGTCATTTGTCAGTTTTTGTATTTCTTTTTAAAAGCAGTTGCAGTTATAGGCCTACATTAAAAAAAATTACAAACATCTTGGCATACAAATACATTTTGTAAGGAGAGTCTTTCCTATAGTGAGTAAAAACGATCGTGGTCGAGGAATGAACTGTGCTAAAACAGCACATTGTCAATGTTTACAAAAGTATTTTGACTGAAACCCTGATATTTTTTTAAAGACATTGCATAATAGCCTATGTCGACATCTGTGGAGAAAAGTATGGCAATAGATAGGTTTTACTTTTAGCCTACAATAAAGATTATGTTTTGGGACTAAAATCTCCAAAAGACCAAAAGAGTGCTTTTAACAACCATTTCATAGTTTTATTTAGTAACAAAAGTGTTTGACTATGTTCCCGATTATACCAAGAACAAGGTTCGGCAGAGTGGATTCACTGTGAACCGGCCTGCCTGGCCCTTATGCACGACGTCACTATAACCTCCGTGTAGGGGTGTCAACAATGGATCGGAACAATCAAAGTTTTGAACCTGTCTGTAACCTACGCAGGGGGCCCACGCTTGCGTGGGTACGTGGCCTGGCGACCACGCGGACCCTAGCTCCCAGAGGGGAGGTAATTGCCCGGTGTTGGAACCGGCACATCAGGTAGGCCACAAGCTATGGACGACTGGACAAGCCAGCCTCTTTGGGTTGTACCCAAAGTGAGAGTACCCAGTGACATTCCCTCCATTCAGGGTGGTGGGGTGTTCAGCTCTGCAAGTGTTGATTAAGTTCATAGATCTTTCACCTGCCTGTAGCTTGTGGTTGTGACTTGAGTTCTTCGGGCTCGTCCTACCTGTTGTGTTCGACTGACATTTTTTGAGGCATATCCTCGACTTTGGAAGTAGCCTCGTCCTGGGAGGTGAAAAAGCCCCCAAAGGGGAGGCAACTGTCCGGTGTTGGAATCGGCTTTTCAAGTAGGCCACAGACATGGACGACTGGGCATTGGTCCCAGTGACATCCCTTCATCCAGGATAGGGGGGTGTTTAGCTCTAGGAGAGATGGAAGTGCATCATAATCTCTAACCTACCTGTGTCTGTGGTTCTTTGGGCTTCGGCCTGCTTGATGTGTGCGACCAGCATTCAGTGTGGCATATCCTCGACTTTGGAAGTAGCCTTTCCTGGAGGTGAAAACGGGCAAGTACCCGCAGCTCATGGGGACACTCAAGGGGAACGTAACTTTCCGCAGTGTGAGGGCAACGGTTTGTAGGCACTTATGCAAACCAATCCCTGTCTCTGAGCACGGACGGTATGGTTATCTTGAGTGTGGGGGGTTCTTCCCGGAACCTCAATTGAGTTAAGGGTGTCGCCACCTTTGGTGGATAGGTTCATCCGGGTGGGTCCCACTTCTATACCTGCCTCCTTTTGGGAAACCCTGATGGCCTGGCAGCGATGTTGGGGCTGACGGGCAAACGAAGTAGATCGGGTGCTGGGTCCGAGCCCGCCAGAGGTATCCGGGGATCTATCGCTCTGGTTATCTCTGGTTTCCCAGCAACTGGGTAAGGCCTCGATCGGGTAGTGGTGTAAATGGTCCCCTTCCTACTGGCTATCGATGGCGGGTTTTACCTGTCAGGGATTAGATAGGTCCCGAGTGTTTGCTTGCACTAAATGCGTCGGGGCGCTCTACTATGGTCCTCTAGGTCCCGACCTAGTGGAACCCAGGTGGAGTGACGCTTAAACAAGTAGCCGGAATCCCTGGTTAGGATTGAGGGGCAACCCTCTTTCTGAAGGGTCTGCTTCGGCAGCCGGTGAGCCTGATGACCTTAAGTCATCCGCCCATGATGTGCAAAAGGTTGATGCGTAAGCTTCGGCCTACATCATGGGGCCCGGGTAAGTCTCACGATAGGTACCGGGTATGCAGTCAGGGGGCTTCGGCTCTCATGACAAATATTGAATTGAATTGAATTGAATTGAATTGAATTGTCTGTAACCTAGTTTTTTATACTTAAATACTCATTATTTATAAACAAACACGTCCTACATATCGGATCTCGAATCACGATATTTATCGATACCCTTTCCACCCACAATAAAACATTAAACGATGTCAAAGCAATCGTCATTTGCTCCATTGAAACACGAAAGTCGATTGGCTGACATGGTAGTGCACTGACGCCTCCTGACCAATGAGAACTGTTGTTACATACTTTTATTGTCAACATTCACCAATCGTTTTAACATTACAAAATCGACACGGACTAAGGCTTATAATATTTTTCAATAAATACATTATGTTATAGTAGCACTTAAAACTTCACTAAACTCTTTAATCAGGTAGATAGTACAGATCAAAATATGGATCTACTTTTTGGCGCAATATAAAGCAAGCCTAACCATACGACGATGTTAAAGTTTAATGGTTGAATATAATTTTTCTAATGATGCGTATAATGCAGGGATTATTAAACTGAAAATGTTGACGTGTTTAGGTTATTTATTTTGTACTAAAAATAAAAATAATACATCTAAATGTCTGACTTATTGATACAGACATTGTTTAGTATAATTAATTTCATGTTGGCAGGACATTCGCGCGCCGGTTGTCTCTTGAGTTGAGTCTGACATCTTGAAATGTAGATTCGTAGATTGTGTTGTGCAATGCTGAAGCTAAACAATGTCACCGGCACCGTCGCTGTTTTGAACTAGATAGTTTGGCTATGAAAATTGTTAACCGTGATGACAAAACTAGTACTGTTGCTATACAGTAAATAAATGTTAAAATAAAATATTTATCCCTGTCAGATGTCGGTATCATCGGAATCGACTTTTGACAATCGAGTCTTGGTACTGATACCAATGTCCAAGTATCGGTGGTATCGATGACGATAATCGAATCATCCCTTTTTACTAGTAGAGCTGTATCGTGACGTAATCGATGCACCGGGATTTTGATGCATGCTGGATCGAATCGGGATTCGATGCATCGCACTCGTACACCTACACCACTGCCTATCACCCAGTCCAGTCCCAGTGTCAGCTCAGCTGTCGGCGCTGTCGCTGTCAGTGAAATGGATGACGCAAGCGATGTCTAGGTTGCCGATTATTAGTAGGCCTAGTATGTCAATATTTAAAGGGGTTAAGGGATTAAATAAAACTCAAACATTTTCCTTTCTTACTATTTATTTGTCAAATATCAATGAAAATAACGAAATCGGCTTAACGTCTACTACTCGACTCGAGTATCTTTAACTACTCGACTCGACTGTCGAGTATTGCCAACTACTCGAGTAATTACTCGACAGTCGAGTACTCGCCCACCCATAATGTTTTGACCCAAATATATTCAACATATAAACATATAGGATATATAATCGGAAAAATAGATGTTTTATTAAAATATTATGTAAAGCCATATGGCAAGATTTAGTTAACTAACATAATTGAATGTCAAATCTAGGTCTTTGACAAAAGAAAATCACACCGTTTTAAACTTGTAACCTAATTTTATACTCTTTATAAACAAACACATCCTACATATCGGTTCTTGATATTTATCAATGTATCTCTAAACCCTTCCCACAATAATAGACTCACACACAAATAACGACATCAAAGCAATCGTCATTTGCTCCATTGAAACACGAACGTCGAAACACGAACGTCGATTGGCTGACATGACAGTGCAGCGTGGCCTCTCGATCAATGATTACTCTTGTTACATAATTTGATTTATCTTAGATAGTCAACATTCACCATTCATTATAATATTACAAAATTGGCATGGACTATGCGTATGATGTTTTTCAATCAATAATTATGTTATAGTAGCACTTAAAACTTCACATAAACTCTTAAACTAGGTAGATAGTACAGATATAATATGGATCTACTTTTTGGTGCAATAGGCAAGTGCAAGCCTAATCCTCTGATTTTGTCGACAATGTTGTAATTGAATCTAATTTTTCTAATGATGCGTAATGCAGGGATGAAACTGAACATTTAGACAAGTTAAGGTTATTTATTTTGTTCTAAAAATAAAAATAATACATTTAAAGGTCTAACTTATTGATACAGACATTTTTTAGTATAATTTCGTGTTGAGGACACTTGCGCGCCGGTTGTCTGAGACTGATTTCTGACTTTCTGACATCTTGAAATGTAGATTGTATTGTGTTATGCAATATCATCTGCCTGCAGAGTGAACAGCTGAAGCTAAACAAGGGTGCTTAAGCTGTTTTGAACTAAATAGTGTTCTAAGTTGGCTACTAAAGTTGTTAGCGTGATTAAAAAACTAATAGCTATCAAATAATTAAATGTTAAAAAAAAAATATCTATCCATCCCTGTCGGGTGGCGGTAATCGGGCGAAATCGACGTTTGGCAATCGATTCTTGATACCGATATTCCTAGTATCGGCAATGTCCGAGTATCGGTGGTATCGATAATCAACACATCCCTATCTAAAACTCATTTTGGAGTCCTAAATTAGTTTTAAATATGCATCGGGACGTAATCGTTGCATCGGGACGGCCTCGATGCATCGTGATTTCAATGCATGCTGCATCGAATCGAATCGACTCGAATTGAAATTTCGATGCATTTTCGATGCATCGCACACCCCTAATTACTTTTTAGACTATAATAAGTATGTTAAGTGCAATTTTGAACATTTAAATCCCGATAAAAATGTTGCACATCAAGAACAAAATATAGATACGATTCTAGCCTTATGTAATTATACAAAGTAAACCTTTTGACATGATAATTAATAAGATAGTTGGCAGGAATATCTTCAATCAGAGCTCCTTTTGCGGTGGAACGGCATTCCAGTACCTCTTTTTTGGGATAGATGAAAATACTGGCAAAAACAGGTACATAAATAGGTTAGGTACTTATCATATTAAATAGGTTACAGTTCCGGCAATTTTTTACAAATCGAGCACTGTCTTAAATTATACAGTTATTGATGATTTACGTACCGGTCTGGGCTGAATAGGTCTCCTCCTCAGAGTTCCACGCAGCTGGGGTAGAGTTCCAAGCATCATCTCCCCAACCCTCTTTGGGTTTGCTGCCTTTCATTTCAAGTACCTGAAATATTACATCTACCTTTCAAACATAGACTGAACAGTTAGCTACTTCATTTTATAAGAATTTAACAAGTGGCAATCAAGTCCTAAGTATTTTTAAAACTATTTATTTATTTCATTTACATTCAAATTTAATTACCAAATTAAATTCAATTCCCACTAATATGGTATTTATGATGGAATCTGTCTCCTGACCCTTTTTCTGTCTGGGACTGGTCCAGGCCTCAAGAATTGGCCAGTCCCCAGATAGACAGAGGATCAGGAGATAGGTCCCCTCATACAGACTATTATCTATACACAGTAGTAGGCCTAATTTATTTAAATAAATCCCAAGAATTATTGTTATTACTTTTTTTTACTGTTCACATCATCAAGCACGAGCAGTAATACTACTTAAGACATGAGATCAAATTATGCAAAAAAATTATTTTATCATCATCATGAGAGTCAACCACACCCTAAATTTGGTCACAGAAACATAGCCTACTTATGAGGTCAGGTCACAGTAGACCCACTGATATCGGTTACCAATGGTGTTCAGTCAAGTTGCCTTTGTTTTTTGTATTAATTTTATATGTCTTTGTTTTTAATAGTCCGTCTGTAATTCCCATCACATTACCATATGTCAATTTTCATTGTTGCATTCATTCGTCTCGAATCACCGCTCATAACAACATACTCATTTTTTCTCGTAATAAATCAACCTTTTTAAACCAAAACCTCGATTTTTTCCTCTAATATTATAATTATACCGCACATTTTTGGTCCTATCGAGCCGCGGATTATATCTACGAACATTAGTGGGACTTTTTCTCAAGTTATTTTAAATGTCTCGGTTGAACGTATTTCATCCAACGTGAAGCCGCCAAAGACAATACCGCATCGCCATTTTGAACTTTTCGTCTACGTCACGATACAGTCCACACTCCTCTCATTCCAAGTGTTCAACATCGTCATCGTTCCGCTCCGCTCCGCATTCATCACTTCGACACTTCATTTCGTCTACAACTTCAGCTTCAAACGTCATGAATGAAAATGAAAGTAAGGTTATGTTTGTACTTCTTCAAAGACAATGAAGACAACTCATCGTAAGTTATCAAAGTAAATCAATATCAACCTGGAAATAATAAAGAAACCCTGATTTTATTCCTCAGTCGTCCTTATCCTCAAATTACTCCATCCATTTACAATATCTAGACTACTTAGGCGCATTGAACGATCTAGGCCTAGGCCTACTCCAATAACTGAAAGACTGTGACATTTATATAAATTTTTTAAACATACCAATCCTTCAGTGTTTATATTTTTTGTTGATTGGTTCCGAGTTTAGGCCCACAAAAGGTTTAATTGAACTAGCCTAATTCATTTTGTTTTATGTAACGAAGTGAAATAACTTTTGTGTCTTGTGTATTTTGACTGTATTTGTGTTCAATGATGGCTCCTGTTAACCTAGGCCCTATTAAGGTTTCTACCTATGAAAGATTAACTAAACAATTCAAAGTTAGACTTGGAAAAATTCAAGAAAATGTAAATTCTATAAATGAAAGTGCTAAAGGAAACAACCTATCCTCTGTGCAAATAAAATCACTTCATAACTATTTAGATGAAATCAGGAAAAAGCGAGAGGACTTTGAACTAAATTTCAGGCGCGTTTTAGAACATTGTTCTGACGAAGAACTCGATGGCATTATTCTAAATGATGATGAAAACACTATTGGTGAATTATGTATACATCTTTGTAGTACTATAGAGTCACTAATCCCTATTGACGAACCTCAATCTCCCCCTCAAGAAATGGTGAATGATTCCAACTGTAATGCTTTCATGCAACCTGTCCGCCTACCGCAACTTGACTTGAAAACCTTCTCGGGAAACTCAGCCGAGTGGATTAATTTCATCAATCTTTTTGATAGCGCTGTACACCTCAACACATCTCTGTCTCCAGTATCAAAATTTCAATACCTACTAAGCTGTCTAACTGAAGAACCTCTAAATTTAATTAAAAACTTAAACATCAGTGCATCTAACTACGAAATCGCATACAATTTGTTGCGTGATCGATACCACAATCACAGACGCTTAACTTCTTTACATTTAAATGCTATATTGGATCTTCCCATTGCCACATCTGAAAATACAAAATCAATACGTGAATTTCTAAATCATTTTCTGGAACATACACAATCACTTATTGCTTTAGAAAGTGATATCACTACCAATGACAATCCTTTGCTGTCAGCTCATATGCTCCGTAGACTTGATAGAAATTTACGGCAAAAACTTGAACATTACCGCTCATTCAAATCATGTGAAACTCATTCGTTACCATCTGTGGACGAAATCATTAAATTTCTCAATGAAGAATGCTCAAACAGTGAAGATGCCAACCTACACTCTTCAACTTTTTGTCACAAGGCTAATTCAAAGCCTGCCCTCACATCTAGTAAAAATTACTCCAAACCAAGCACCCGCTATACTGCACTTGTAAGCTCGGGTGATCACTCTACTTCTGTAAAGACATTTCCATCATGCTTTGCCTGTCAACAAACCGATCACAAAATCTACATGTGTCAGGTTTTTGCTAAGAAATCTCCAAACGAGCGTTACAAACTTGTTAAGGAGCAAAATAAATGTATTTCATGTCTTGGCAATCACACACTCAAAGATTGTCGCTCAACAGGCACATGTCTTAAATGTAAACAAAAACACCATACCTTGTTACATTTCGAAAATGTTGTAAAGTCGGTGCAGCCTCCTCCTATAGCCAAACCGTCAAAACCTTCAACTGCTACACCTTCTGTAGTCGCTTCTGCTCAACCAGAAATGTCGTTCTCGATTTCTCAGCCTGCAACTACGGTACTTCTAGGCACCGCTCTCATTAAAATTACCGCTACTAATGGAATCTCTCATGTCTTTCGATGTCTGCTCGACAGTGGAAGTCAACTCAACTTCATGACAGAGAGGGCAGCACAGCTATTAAACGTCTCTCGTCACCGCTCTACTCACACAATCGTGGGAATCTCTGCATCGCAATCCTCGACAAAGGGACATGCACTCCTAGAACTATCCACACTAGGCAGTGAAGTGATTGCTTCAAATCAACCTTTCCATATTCTAGATAGAATTTCCGCTCCTTTGCCTCGTACTCAACTCTCTTTTGAGGTTTACAAACTGGTAAAACCTTTTGTCCTCGCAGATCCGACCTTTCATATTCCTCAGAATATTGACATTCTCATAGGAGGTGCTTTGTTTCCAGAACTTCTTACTCATCAATCCTACCCATTGGGCTCAAACCTTCCATTCGTTATTGGAACACGATTGGGATTTGTGTTAATGGGCAATGCACCAACTTTGTCTAACTCTTCTCCCACCTCATGCCATTCGTCTCTACTATCCACTACGGACGAGCTACATAATACTCTACTTCGCTTTTGGCAACAAGAAGAGGTACCCCAGTGCAATCTTATCTCTGAAGATGATCGCCTCGCTGAAGATCACTTCAAATCAACTCACTCCCGCTCTCCAGATGGAACATATGTTGTTCAACTCCCTTTCAAGGACCAACATCAACCTCTGGGCACTTCAAAATCTGCTGCTGAACATAGACTTCACTCAATTGAACGAAAGTTTGAATCCAACTCTAATTTCAAGGAATTGTATACACAGTTTATGACTGAATATGAACATCTCGGACACATGGTCAAAGCATCCCCTTCCGATCTTTCGCAGCCACACTACTATTTGCCTCATCACGGTGTACTGAAGGAAACCAGTAGTACAACCAAACTTCGTACAGTTTTTGATGGTAGTTGCAAAACCAGTACCGGTGTCTCACTAAATGATACTCTTTTAACCGGTCGCAAACTTCAAATTGACATTTGTGACATTTTGTTGAATTTTCGTTCACATAATTATGTGTTCAGTTGTGATATAAGGAAAATGTATCGTTGCATTCAAGTTCATCCTGACGACCAGAAGTATCAGTTAATTTTATGGCGTGATCAAAAGACTCGAGAAATCTCCACATACAAATTAACGACAGTTACATACGGTCTAAGCAGTTCACCTTTCCATGCCATCAGAACGTTACATCAACTTGCTGACGACGAAGGAGGGTCCTTCCCAGCAGCAGCCAAAGTTTTACGGGATAATACGTATGTGTATGACGTCATCTGTGGAGCTCATACACTCAACGAAGCTAAGCAATTACGAGATCAGCTGATTGAACTTCTTGCACGTGGTGGTTTTGAGCTAAGAAAATGGACATCCAATTGCCCAGAAATACTCCAAGATTTGCCTCAAGATCATCTAGAAACGCCAGTCTTTTTGGAAGCCACTAATCACCCTCATTTTGCCATTCTTGGACTACATTGGTCACCCATTTCAGATTGTTTCACTTACAACTTAAGTCTCCCTGATGGTCTTCCTACAAAACGATCAGTGCTGAGCATTATAGCACGCATTTTTGACCCTACCGGTTTTTTGTCACCCGTGACCATGTGGGCAAAAACCCTCATGCAAATACTCTGGTCACAGGGTATCCAATGGGACGACACTCTTCCAAATGAACTTGCCGAAAAATGGCACATTTTCGTTGATGAAACCTCTCTCCTTTCAAGTATTAAGATCCCTCGCTCGTTCCATTTCACTACCACATGTTCCTTACAACTCCATGGATTTTCAGATGCCTCCGAAGTAGGATACTCAGCAGTTTTATACTTCCGCTGTGAGTTTTCAACTGGAGAAATCATCACTCGTCAGATTCTCGCAAAAACACGTGTAGCTCCTTTGAAACGTGTTACTTTACCCCGCTTGGAACTATGTGGTGCATACTTACTTGCAAAACTCACAGCCTACTGTTGTACAATTTTCAAAGAAAAGATTGACCTTTCTCAAACTACATTATGGTGTGATTCATCAGTAACCCTCACATGGCTACACACCCCTTCATATAGACTAAAAACGTATGTTGCCAACAGAGTTGCTCAAGTCCAAGAATTGATCCCCTCTCACTCCTGGCGCTACGTTCCCTCAACGGACAATCCCGCTGATTGTGCGTCACGTGGTTTGCTTCCCGCTCAACTCATTGATCATCCTCTATGGTGGAATGGCCCTCCTTGGTTAATTCTTTCAGATGATCATTGGCCATCTAATCGCTTCGTTCCCATAAACTTGCAAGACACTCAAGAATGTAAAACTACTCCTCTAAATGTCCTAGTTTCAACCCAACCTCCAGAATGGGACCTTCTCTCCAAGTACTCATCGTGGTCCAAACTACTTAGAGTAACAAGCTATGTCTTGCAGTTTATCCACAATGCACGTAGCTCTGACCGAAGACATGGGCATCTCACTGTCTCTGAACTTAAGAACTCAGAGCGTACGATCATCAAGTGTGTACAAGCGACATGTTTTACGAACGAATTGACTCTACTTCACAAAAACAAACCCAGTACCTCTAATCTTCAACGTTTAGACCCTTTTCTGGATGCTTCCGGCATAATTCGTGTGGGAGGCCGGCTTAAGAAGCTATCGCTAAAATTCAACGTCAAACACCCAATAGTACTTCCAAAGAAGCACCATATCGTTGATCTTCTCATAGACTTTGTCCACACTACTCACTTACATTCCGGACCACAACTGACTCAAGCAATCCTTTGCCAAAACTATTGGATTCTTTCGGCTCGTCGAGTCATACGGACACGTATTCATAAATGTGTAAAATGTTTCAAAGTGAAACCAAAGAACATTACTCCACTCATGGGAGATCTTCCTACCGCAAGAGTAACTCCAGCTCGACCATTCACTACCAGTGGCGTTGACTATTGTGGCCCATTTGACATGAAAGTTGTCAATCTTCGCGGAATGCGTCATATCAAAACCTACATCTGTGTTTTTGTTTGTTTTGTGACAAAGGCAGTGCACTTAGAAGTTGTAGAAGATTTAACAACTGAGGGATTCATCGCTGCACTCACACGATTCATCTCCCGAAGAGGATTCTGTAAAGATATCTATTCCGACTGTGGCACGAACTTCGTAGGCGCTGATTCTGCACTGCGTCGAACAATCAAAAACACTCCTCGCACCAAAGAATCTGAAGAACAACTATTGCATTTCACTTCATCCAGGAAAATAAATTTCCATTTCAATCCTCCTGCTTCGCCCCATAAAGGTGGTCTATGGGAAGCAGCAGTGAAAAGTGTCAAATACCATCTGCGCCGTGTCATGGGTGAACACATTCTTACTCTCCTAGAATTCATGACTCTGACTACACAAATAGAGGCGATCCTCAATTCCCGTCCTTTGACACCATTATCTAACGACCCTAATGACTGTTCAGCACTCACTCCAGGACATTTCCTCATAGGATCTCCGCTGTCATCAATTCCAGAAGAAGACCATGCTGATATTCCACTAACTCGGCTCAAAAGATGGCATCTAGTACAAGCTCTCCACCAAAGGATTTGGAAGCGCTGGCAACTAGAGTACCTTCATACACTCCAGCAACGATCCAAATGGACTCATAAAACAGAAAACATAAAAGTTGGAGATCTAGTCTTGATTCACTCTTCATCGCCTCCTTTGTCCTGGCCCTTAGCCCGTGTCACACAGTTGCATCCTGGCACAGATGGACAAGTCAGGGTTGTTGATCTGAAGACTCAACACGGTTACCTTACTAGACCAGTTGTTAAAGTGTTCCCTCTCCCTCAAAACTAAGGCATAAAACTTAAAGACCTGTAAATAGTTGTAAATAATATCCAAAATATTCTTCAGTGCTCTGTTTTTTGTACAATTTTGTGCTCATTGTTATAAAACTATCGTTTTATGGAGGCCGGTATGTTCAGTCAAGTTGCCTTTGTTTTTTGTATTAATTTTATATGTCTTTGTTTTTAATAGTCCGTCTGTAATTCCCATCACATTACCATATGTCAATTTTCATTGTTGCATTCATTCGTCTCGAATCACCGCTCATAACAACATACTCATTTTTTCTCCTAATAAATCAACCTTTTTAAACCAAAACCTCAATTTTTTCCTCTAATATTATAATTATACCGCACAAATGGTCTGCGGTGCATCGAAGGTGCTCTGAAAAAATCTGTAGGTATATACCTTCTGGCCTAATTACCTCCCCAGCCTAGTAAAAAATTACTTTAAATTTACTATCATAGTCGGTCAGAGCACATAAAAGGTTTATCAGATGTTTGATTAAGATTTTTATAATTTATTTCTAGGGTTGTCCCAAATCTATTAATATTTTACCACGACAGTAATTGTTGTACTCAAGGTAAAGTCCTTCCAAGAATTGTTGAGTTTTTACACTGTTCTTCGTTTCCGACTTCCATTAGTTAATAATAATAAGATCCCCAACATATTTTATCATGAAAGTAATAATTTTATAATGGCTGTTAAATTTCACCTCTAACTCGGTCGGTATTTGTGTGAGCATTAAATTTGCCGCTGGCCATTGCCTACTACTATAAATCTGATTATGGTTTCATATTAAACTTGTAATGTAACTAAACTACAGTCTTATTTTACAAGTTAAAATATTTTTATGGACATTTTATCTTTCATTTGAGAAAACCACAAGCGTTGTTGTTTGTATTCGGCTTTTCCATTATGCAAGCCTACTTGGTCTCAAATCATGACATTACATATTCTGTATCTTTGTCTTATATTATTGGCTGTTCAGGTTTAAATGTTTTTTGTTTCCTATAGGTTTTATTGTGATGTATTTGTACTAAGCAATCTAAATCTTATGAACTAGAAAGATTATGCGACTTTGCTACGGTACCCTCATTGTTAACCTCATTTGTTACCCAATTTTTATAGGCCCTCCTACATAATTAGGTATAGGTCTGGGTCTTTTGATTCTTTGGATGAGCTTTAAAATATACTAAGAAAATTTTATTGAGCCTAAAATAAACTAACGATTTATATGTGTTGGTGTGAACTTTGCAAATGAAAATACAATAATCTTACTCTGTGCTAATCCAATTTGTAGTTTCAGAAAAAGCTTTGCAAGAGTTGTATCCATCTTATAATTAAGTTTTGAAGCTGATAAGAAAGATGCTCTTTGCCTTTACTTAATCAAAACCTCCAGTATTTTAAGGCAAGGCAAGGCTGAAAAGGACATTGTCCTAGAACAGCCTCAGTCCAGGGGGGTTACGGCTCTCTGGACTAAAAAATCCAGACAAACAAACCAGTATTTCATTGTCGTCTTTTGAATGTGAACAGCTGGCAGCTACACTGTATTTGTACTGAATGCACTGATATGTTTTAAAAGTTTAAAAACAAAACAACCAGTTATTGTGTTGGTTGGAAATAATTTACCAGTTCTGTGAAATTAACTTGTAAATTGTTGCTTCAAAAATGTCTATTCCTAGAAATGTTTAACCTAATTTTAAAACCACTTTATCATGGCTATGACTTATCTTGGTAGTAAAACAGGTAAAGCCTTAATCTTAACTATGTTTCTTTCTTGACACAATCCTGTTAGGAGTAAAAGATTTTAATTATGTGTGGTACAGTAATTTGTCAGAAAACTATGAATGTATCAAATCCATTTTCATAGTAATGTCAATGTATTAAAATTTAAAATAGGTAATGTGGGTTTAATACAATTCTAAAAGGAAAAAGGCAAAAATACTGGTAGCCCCGTAACCTACCGATTTTGTACCGAGAACCGAGGCTTACTAACCTTAAATTTTCTGTACCACAGACCCCTAGTTACCACGTTAAGCATATTGACAACTTGCTTTAATATAATGAATTATATTATTGTATTGTTTAAAGATGGAATAAATGACAACATATTCATTAACTACGCCACTATATTTTATAACAAAATAATCCTAAATAACAATAGATCAACAGATAATTTTACCTTATTTCTTTTCTCATTGTAGGTGGTGTATAGTTCTTCACAATCCTTGATTAGTTTTGTAAGCTGCTGTTTTAAATCGTCTAGTTGTGAGTTATTGTTTTGAATGTCTTCCATTTTCCCTTCAATCTGGAAACAATATTAAAAATTCCAGCATTGAAGATCACTTAAGAATATTTAGTTTTTACTTATATTTTATTTTGGACTAGCATATCTATCGTGGATCCAAATTCAATCCATATAAAGTTTTTTTTCCAATCACTTACAATCTAAGAAAATTAATAATGTATACAACAAGTCTTATTACAGTATACCCCCAACACATGTTAAGGTGTAACAAATGTAAAGGGACCAAACTGAATATCCGTTATATCAAGGATTTCGTTAAAACGAGGTTCATTATACTGCGGTTGAGTTTGTAAGAATTTTGCAAAATCAAGGTTCACAAAACATTATCGGTCAATATAGGTCGAGGTTTGACCTTGTTAAAGCACAATTAAGTAGTATATGCTACAATACTTTACACTATTGTAAAGTAGGATATCAACTATCCAGGGTAATAGGGTGGAGGGAGACCCCGGATGATAAAAACAAAGTTAAAAAACTTTAAAAAAATATGATAAACCTATAAAAGCACTGTTATCATGTTTAAAGAACTAAATTAATTTCACAATCTGCATTTTTCATCAACAAAATATAATATTGGACAATCATGGCATTTCAAGTCGTTTACCTTAGTTCAGTTGCACAAACTATAACGTTTAAAATCACAGCTTATTTAAACTCATCTAAAACCCGTTGTGGCATAGTTCACAGCAGTTATAAATGTAAATTAATTAGGGGTGGGCGAGTACTCTACCTTCGAGTAATTACTCGAGTTTTTTCAAATACTCGACCTCGAGTCGAGTAGTAATTACTACTCGAAAATTCGAGTCGAGTAGTTATAAATATTGCCATTTCACGATTTTCTACATCCATATTTAATAAATTATATTTTTTTTTGTGTTGATGCCTTAATTTAATCCCCATTCCTACAAAAAACAACTATATAACCTCATATAGGTTAGACCAGCGTAAACCAAATGTTCAACAAACACCCATCGTCATTCGGCAGAGCTAGCAAGAGGACTACTAACAGACTTTCACTTTCCTACAACAGTCAACAGTCTACAATACGTCTCGATAACGATACAGTAAGTTGAAATAAAGCATTGAATGAATCTTTATGGGTCTTGGCAGAAAGAAAAGATCAGTTCCACTTTAATCAGTGTTGCCAGATGGACGATGATTGTTTTCAGATTCAGATTCAGATTCAGAAACACTTTATTCAAGATTTACATTTTACAAATATAAATGCAGAATGGCGTCAATAAATACAATTAATTCTATAAAATACTATCAAAATGCTCACTAAATGAGTAGTAACATTTGCTTAATATAAATATTTTCAATTTCTTTTTAAATGTCTTAATATTATTAATTTCTATTAAATCTTTAGGCAGAGCATAAAAAAACCTAGTACCTGCAGCAGTGGGTTTTTTATTATAAAACTCTAAATTATGTAAACTTTGTTGTTCTTTTACAACTGTGGTATTGGCGTAAACAAACTATAAGTATAATTTATTTTCTACAGTGAATAATAACACTAAATTCTCCCTTTCGAGTGTGTGTAGTGCATCAGAACTTCCAGATCTTCTTGTGTGTCCCTCAGCGTGGTGAGCTCACCCAATCCCCATTCCCCCTGCTACCTTCCAATGTTGGATTTTCTCATTAAAAAGGTATGTGACACTGTTTTTCTCAACTCTAATCAACTCCCATATCGAACATTGGCAATAATCTAAGTGATCTCCAAATTTATAGTGGTGAGAAAATACTGAATTAGATGTATTTTTGTAAAACTTTGTACAACCTGAACCTAGACTTCTACCGGACCGATTTTGTTACTTAATGGGTCGTTGGAAAGCCTAATTTGTGTGGATTTGCAAATAATTATGAAAGTTTGATTTTATTAGATATTTGAGTTGAAAAAATAAAAATAAACAATAATACATTTAAAACTCATTTTTTTCCAAGTTTATATTTCCAAGTTTATATTTGCAGCCAACTTTAGGCTGCCTTTATTGAGTATTTTCAAGAAATACATGATAGTAATTTGTAGGAAATTTTATTCTCTTTCAGAATATCACCTTCCACTTTGGTCGATTTCCTCACCGTTTCAAAGTTATTTGCAACAACGTTAAGCAACCTCCCAATTTATAGTGGTGAGCAAATACTGAATTAGAGATGTTGTTGTTAAACTTTGTACAATTAAATCTACAGTTCTACTGAACCGATTTTGTTAATTAATAGGTCATTGGAAAGCTTAATTTGTGTAGATTTGCAAGTGCATTTTTTTAAAGATTTACTAGGTGAAACCCGTCATAGTCGACGGTTACTGTTGAGGTTGCAAGCAAGATCGTTTGACTATAAATCGATAATAAATAACTACATTTTTTTTACAATTTGTGTTGTTCATGGTTTAGCTATGTGCTTTAGAAACGTCCGATCTTAATAATCAATAAATCAAATGGAAGCTGGTATTTCACTAAAGGGTTTTAGACCAAAACATATAGGCTATAATTATAACTGCTGGAATACATCTTTAATTGAAGTGAAAAAAAATCAAATTTAAATTCTTTCAAAATATACGTCAAAATGAATGCCGATGCTTAATGGCAAATCTGTGGTACGTCCATACCTTTAGTTTAAGGCCAAAATTATGAAAATCGGTTGGGTAAAAGCGCTCACGCGACTCGGAAAAGAAAAACCAATAATTTTATAGATGGCAATAATTGGTTTACCAGTATGCACAATCTAATCATACGAAACATGTGTTAATAATTCAACAGCTTATTGTTATATTGTTATCTAATTGATTTTTCTTTGATTAAACGTTGTTTTAACAATTTGCATTTGTGTTTAAAGTGTGTTCCTTATGTTAAATGTGTGATTCTAATCTTATGTGCTTAATCTGGACCATTAATATTAGTGAGTAAAGTGGTGTATGGATTTCATAACCATTATTTTAGAGACTGTTGTATTTAACTACAATGGGCACTGCAGCTAGTAAATAAATAAATGGTAAATTACAAGGAAAAAAATGTGGTTCGGATTCCACTATAAACTGTAGGTCCCTTAGTTGCCATTGGCTGTATGGGCTATTAATTAACAGCTGTGTCTAAGGAACATGTCGGCCTTAGTCACTAACAAGACTACAAGATCGCACCACTCATCCTACACTCATCCTTCACTCATATTTGGGTTAAAATACGCACATAGTGGCGTCCCCATCTTAAATAATTTATAATTGATAATTGAACTATTTTTTCAAGTCGCGGAGCACATCGCTTGCCGAGGAACGAGGCGCGGAGTGATACTGACTGGTGACTACTTTCTTTTGGGCTCATAGAATGATTCGCGTTACCAGCTGACCATTGATTTAATATTGATTGTCAATTTTACGGTAATTTTTAATCGCATGAAAATAAAATGATATTTTTCTATTCTAAACTAACCTAACCTAACCAACGTGCTGTATGGTTACATAAATTGGTTTTACAGCAGAAAAGGCGTGTGGGGAAGACAGGTCGTGGTTTATGAAAATTCGTGGCTCCATTAAGTCCTTTGAAGTAAGTTTAGATTAGGTAAGTTAAAGTGTAGGTTATTGCAAGCATTTTTGAAATTGTTTCCCCGTTTAACAAACTATTCCAAAATATAAAAAACAATATGGTGCAACATAAATAAACGACCCGATTACCTATAACCTACACTTTACCTTCCTAATCTAACCTTACTTCAAAACACTTAATGGAGCCACGCATTCTCATAAACCACGACCTGCCTTCCCCACACGCCTAAATTAGATCAGTGTTCAATCTGCGTTTATTAATAAGTGTAATAACTTGTACCGTCGATGTACGTAATTCAACATATAACCTATGAGTTATTATCGGATTAAATATCGATTTCGATGCGGTTCGATATATCGCTTATTGAATCCTTATTTCTAACCAGCTGGCAACACAAATAGGTGCCCAAGAGTAAGTAGTCACCGTGCGATATGCTCCGCGCATTGAGAAAGTAGTTCCGTATATTTTAGCAATTTGCAGTGAATTCCGCGCCTTAAAAAAAATGCTTTAAAGGTATTTTCTTGTTTATTATTTTCGTAGGAATAGTTTAAATACGTTTTGAAGAAAAGTCTAGAAAGTTCAGAAATACCAAAAGCAGAAAATTGGAATTTTGAAATACCCCCGCCGCAGCAAACCTGCCGACTAAGCGAATTTCCATTTGTCTTAATTGATTTTTATTTATTGAAATATATTTTAATAACATTAGGTTTAACGAGTACCTAGGTTTGCTGCTACAAGGAAACTAATAAAGTGTGTTTTTGAGTAAAATATTGATAGCTTAGTACAAAATAAATAAATTTGCCAAGTTTGATCAAAATATATCCATAAACAAGCAAACTACAACATTTGACAATATTCTCCATAAGAATAACATGGGAATTTTAAATTTACAGTTTTTTTAATTTTCTCCGTTACTAATAATCGAACAAAAATACTTTTATATACTAAATTATTTGTTTTTTTAAGCTCTTTAAAAAGGTCTAAAGAGAAATCGGGAAATTTGGTGTTTTGAGGGTCAAAAGTGAGAAAAACCAATTTTTACCCCATAAAACCCCCCGTAAAGCCCCGTTCCCATGGTCCGATCGTGCTGGTTCGCGAACTCATTCAAGTTTATCCCGCTTTACACCTTTAAACCAAATTTCATCAAAATCGGACAAAAATTACTCAAGTTATCGCGTTCACGGACGTATATATATATATATATATATATATGTCTATATATATATACATATATAAAAATTTGAACGAATGGTGTTTTTGGCCTCTGGGGACATCAAAATGAAAAAGTAAATCGGTCCCGGGTCTAGGTCTTACCGTGCCACCTACGGTAATAGCTACTTCCCTATAGGGAAATTCGCTAAAAGAACCAGCCATATATATTTAATTCTTTTGTCTATAATTTAAGATTTTACTGATATATTAAAGGGGAAAAAAGAGTAAAAATGGAGATAATAAACTGCTAAAAACAATATAGGCCTAAATACTGATAATTTAGGTGTCTGTCTTCCATGACGCAAAAAAATCACCGAACTATTAGTTTTGCTTGAGATAATGTCGATTACATTTCTCTTGAAAAAATTACAGAGCTTTGATCTCAAAGTTAATAAGCTTTGATCATCTAATCTTTCTTTATGAACACTACAAAGGCATTTTACTTCCATGTTTGTCTTAAAATACTCTATTTCATAAAATTACATTTACCACATGTTTCTATAACTTTCATTGTAACACAAAATACTGCACTCTATTCTTTCACCATAAATAAAAATATCCAAGATATTTTGGTTGTCGTATCTTCAGCTCAGTGTTGTGAGCTTTTGATGGTTCTAAACCTGGCCCAGCTATTCTTGATTGGGCTGGATTTAAATCTCACTTAGTCTCAACTACTGTGCACAATTACCCGCTTTGTTATTAATTGTCACGTGGGGTCAATGTTTTCTTAGCCCAACGACTTCGGAATGAAGGATAAAATGACATTTGTATCTTTATGTAAATCAGAACTGGTAGCCTCTTTACACTCACTTGGCAGATGAGGTCATTAAACCGGTTAATATTTGATCAGTGATTCGGAGGCTGATCATTAACCTAAATGAAGTTTAAAAGATTACCTGATCGGACTCTGCAGATTTAGTCTTGTTGTCAGCCTGTTGGTCCAGCAACATAGTCTGCAACTGTTGCAGTTGTTGTTGTCCCGGGGTCTGCAACATAATACAGTACGTGTTAATACAACTACAGAAATACAGTTGCTCTTCATAATCCCAACTCAAAGGTCCCTAAACAATTTATTTTATCTCAAAACTATTCACAGGTGCCCTGTTTGTATGCAACTACAACAGTTTTGTAAAAAAGTATTGTTGGTATACGAGTTTTTTAATAAATACGTGGCAAACTAGGCATAATACAGAATCAAATATATAATGATTTGAATGTCAGACTTCATTAGCTATTAATTTATTCAAATTCACCAGCTCAAATTGGCAAACAAATGTTAACAGTCCAGCTTTTGAGGATCAAAAATGTATGCAAATATTTTGTAAAAGGCAGGCCTGCTACAAAATGGTTTTGACACATAAGGAATTCACATTTACAGGGACCAGCAAGCCATTAAAATCAAATTTAAAACTCAATACCAAATTCAAAATTTCTAGGTTAACCCTAATCCTTTTTAACCATAGCAGTTTGAAAAATAAAATACATAAAATCAAACCAAACTTTATACATTATTCATGAATATACTTTTAAATAACAATGAATTGTGTAAATTTATACTTAAACTACAAACAAATAAGTAACTGTTCTAAAATAAAAATAATAACACGTACCATTAATAAAATAAGTTTAAATTGTTTTCTTGAGTTGTAAGTGTGGTTTATATATCTCAAACCCAGTTTCTCAGTCAGCTGAACAAACTGAATTAGTTACATCATTTTTTTCTCTTTTTTCACCAAATATTTTTTGTCTTTTTTAATTCAATTTACACATTACTTATAATCTACAGAAAAAGTGAGTGGCATTGCAGAAGTAACTTACAGGAGCTTTCTGTTGGACAGTTGAGTGTGAGTCTGAGTTAAGTTGGTTGACCCATCCAGCACTCCCGGACTCCTTGACTGAAACTAAAAACATTCCAAAATACAATTCTTTAGACTTTAAGGTTAGTTTTGTAGATTTTTATATGCCTTATCAAAGACACAGCTTTATAATCAATGTGAATCTAACAAGTTTAGAGTATTACCATTCTTTGGTGTAGTATTGGCGTTGGCGGGGGCAATTCCGTTGCTGGGAGCCAGAGCCTGCTGTTCCTTGTGAATCGGATGGTTAGGATCCGCCAAATCAAACAATGGCTGAATCTGTTCCGAATCAAAAACGTTGTTCTTCTGCCACAAGTTTAGCACTCGGATCACCTTGCTCTGTAAAATTGATCAATATAAAGATTTAAAACCATCCCTTAAATTTTTTTTACAGTCAATGAGTGCCAGTTATTATAATACCTTTAGAGCAAAATAGTTTTTTTTATTGTGTCAACATTTCTTTTAAAATCATTATCTACTCTATCTGACCTATTAGGCCCCTGAATATATGGTTTGACCTAGAAACAATTAGAACACAGATGAAACCATTGTAGTTTGATAGTGAAAGGTATTGTGAATAACATATCAAAAGTCTCCAAAAATATCTTTGGTGGAACACCACCATTTTTCCAAAATGGCGGCCAAATTCAGTAGTTTTTTGGTTTTTATTGAAATTCTGACTTTCCAGTCAATATTGGTGAAAAGTCGTAAATACATTTAATGTTCGATCTGAAATTACCTTTAAAATGATACCAAATACATGTACCTACAACCAAAAATAAACCCGTAGAAAAAATAAAATATTTCAAATAATAATATTTTTTATAAATTAATGTAATAGTCCAAGCAAGCAAAAAAAAACAGACTCAGGGATCGTATAAAAAATGTCAAGACAACTTTTTATGGTTTTATTTTTATTTTTGAGTATGCAGATTAATATACTAAACGTTGGCAAAAATCAGTCCTCGGGTAACCCCTAAATTAATTTAAAAAATGGCAGCTTTTCCCAACATTGGAAAAGTTTTTCAAAAAAGATACCACATGGTTTTATTGCACATTTTTCAAGATATTGACTTAGGACCACCACCGATATTTATTGGATGGTCGGTACTTAATTTCGATAAGGGGTGTTTTATTGGCCGCCATCTTTGGATCTGCTATATTGGATATAAATGTTTTTTAATGTAATTAAAGTGTGAAGACACATCTTTATGAACTAGATTTCCAAGCTGATTTCAATGCTGAAATCCGGGTTTAAATAGCCTTTTTCTATATAAAGATATATAAAAACGAAAACTCTCCCCCATACATTTCTTATAGACGTTTTGTACTTTGACAATTTAAAAAAACTTTGTAAACTACCACAGCCTAAGGGTGTACCATCAGGTTTAAGTATGGCGTGGAAATAGTTCACCAGCATATCCAACAGATTGGGTGTGGTGTTTGACTGGTGGTACATCCACCCTTTAAGAGACACACAAGCCACCAGCACTACCTTCTATATTATCCACTGAAAACGTCATTCTGGTTGTGGCAGTAAGTGTGGATGCCAAAAGATGGGCGATGACAAACAAATTGTATGTGTACTTTTTTTAATACAAAATGTAAATTTATGTATTTAATCAAATTTAGTGCATTCTTATAAATAACTGTAACTGTGTAATTTGAAAATTATATTTTCATAAATATAGGATATGGCCTTAAAAAATTGTAACAAAACGTTTTATGGTTTTATTTTGTAGTGTTGGGTGTGCAGAGTGAAAACGGGAAAAACTCATACTGTAGCTATTCGTTAAAGTATTGACTTTTATTTTAGCTATGGATTCCTTATTAGAAATTATTTGGAATTGGGGATATATATGTCTTTAAATAAAGACAAATTAAAAAAAATAATTTTTAAGGTTAATTGAAGGTAGGCCTACATAATTTGTTTTAGATTTGTCAGGTGTCATTTAATGATCAATAAAATTAATGTCAAACATTTTACTGAGTACTTTGATACTAGAACGAACTTGGAGACATATTAACAACCCGAGATATAAATCTTTAATAAAAACTGATTTAAAAAAAGGTAAATTTAATATTGTTTTGGGGTTTGTACCTCGTCTCTAACTAGGATGCTTTTAACTATCAATGGCTAAAATAAAAGCTCTTATATCATTGAATATTTAAAGGCTAGAACAAACTGCAAACGTCAATAAGAATCTGAGAAAAAATAATCTAAACACATACCTATTCAAAGTACGAAACGTTGAATAGTAAATAAATCCGAAAGTCGCCTTGACCCAAGAAAAGTCTACTTACTTCCCTATTTAATAATCACTAAGATAGACTGTAACGACTGCAGAATTGGACTGGTCACTGAAACTTAAAAAGGTCCCTAAACAATTTATTTTATCTCAAAACTATTCACAGGTGCCCTGTTTGTATGCAACTACAACAGTTTTGTAAAAAAGTATTGTTGGTATACGAGTTTTTTAATAAATACGTGGCAAACTAGGCATAATACAGAATCAAATATATAATGATTTGAATGTCAGACTTCATTAGCTATTAATTTATTCAAATTCACCAGCTCAAATTGGCAAACAAATGTTAACAGTCCAGCTTTTGAGGATCAAAAATGTATGCAAATATTTTGTAAAAGGCAGGCCTGCTACAAAATGGTTTTGACACATAAGGAATTCACATTTACAGGGACCAGCAAGCCATTAAAATCAAATTTAAAACTCAATACCAAATTCAAAATTTCTAGGTTAACCCTAATCCTTTTTAACCATAGCAGTTTGAAAAATAAAATACATAAAATCAAACCAAACTTTATACATTATTCATGAATATACTTTTAAATAACAATGAATTGTGTAAATTTATACTTAAACTACAAACAAATAAGTAACTGTTCTAAAATAAAAATAATAACACGTACCATTAATAAAATAAGTTTAAATTGTTTTCTTGAGTTGTAAGTGTGGTTTATATATCTCAAACCCAGTTTCTCAGTCAGCTGAACAAACTGAATTAGTTACATCATTTTTTTCTCTTTTTTCACCAAATATTTTTTGTCTTTTTTAATTCAATTTACACATTACTTATAATCTACAGAAAAAGTGAGTGGCATTGCAGAAGTAACTTACAGGAGCTTTCTGTTGGACAGTTGAGTGTGAGTCTGAGTTAAGTTGGTTGACCCATCCAGCACTCCCGGACTCCTTGACTGAAACTAAAAACATTCCAAAATACAATTCTTTAGACTTTAAGGTTAGTTTTGTAGATTTTTATATGCCTTATCAAAGACACAGCTTTATAATCAATGTGAATCTAACAAGTTTAGAGTATTACCATTCTTTGGTGTAGTATTGGCGTTGGCGGGGGCAATTCCGTTGCTGGGAGCCAGAGCCTGCTGTTCCTTGTGAATCGGATGGTTAGGATCCGCCAAATCAAACAATGGCTGAATCTGTTCCGAATCAAAAACGTTGTTCTTCTGCCACAAGTTTAGCACTCGGATCACCTTGCTCTGTAAAATTGATCAATATAAAGATTTAAAACCATCCCTTAAATTTTTTTTACAGTCAATGAGTGCCAGTTATTATAATACCTTTAGAGCAAAATAGTTTTTTTTATTGTGTCAACATTTCTTTTAAAATCATTATCTACTCTATCTGACCTATTAGGCCCCTGAATATATGGTTTGACCTAGAAACAATTAGAACACAGATGAAACCATTGTAGTTTGATAGTGAAAGGTATTGTGAATAACATATCAAAAGTCTCCAAAAATATCTTTGGTGGAACACCACCATTTTTCCAAAATGGCGGCCAAATTCAGTAGTTTTTTGGTTTTTATTGAAATTCTGACTTTCCAGTCAATATTGGTGAAAAGTCGTAAATACATTTAATGTTCGATCTGAAATTACCTTTAAAATGATACCAAATACATGTACCTACAACCAAAAATAAACCCGAAGAAAAAATAAAATATTTCAAATAATAATATTTTTTATAAATTAATGTAATAGTCCAAGCAAGCAAAAAAAAACAGACTCAGGGATCGTATAAAAAATGTCAAGACAACTTTTTATGGTTTTATTTTTATTTTTGAGTATGCAGATTAATATACTAAACGTTGGCAAAAATCAGTCCTCGGGTAACCCCTAAATTAATTTAAAAAATGGCAGCTTTTCCCAACATTGGAAAAGTTTTTCAAAAAAGATACCACATGGTTTTATTGCACATTTTTCAAGATATTGACTTAGGACCACCACCGATATTTATTGGATGGTCGGTACTTAATTTCGATAAGGGGTGTTTTATTGGCCGCCATCTTTGGATCTGCTATATTGGATATAAATGTTTTTTAATGTAATTAAAGTGTGAAGACACATCTTTATGAACTAGATTTCCAAGCTGATTTCAATGCTGAAATCCGGGTTTAAATAGCCTTTTTCTATATAAAGATATATAAAAACGAAAACTCTCCCCCATACATTTCTTATAGACGTTTTGTACTTTGACAATTTAAAAAAACTTTGTAAACTACCACAGCCTAAGGGTGTACCATCAGGTTTAAGTATGGCGTGGAAATAGTTCACCAGCATATCCAACAGATTGGGTGTGGTGTTTGACTGGTGGTACATCCACCCTTTAAGAGACACACAAGCCACCAGCACTACCTTCTATATTATCCACTGAAAACGTCATTCTGGTTGTGGCAGTAAGTGTGGATGCCAAAAGATGGGCGATGACAAACAAATTGTATGTGTACTTTTTTTAATACAAAATGTAAATTTATGTATTTAATCAAATTTAGTGCATTCTTATAAATAACTGTAACTGTGTAATTTGAAAATTATATTTTCATAAATATAGGATATGGCCTTAAAAAATTGTAACAAAACGTTTTATGGTTTTATTTTGTAGTGTTGGGTGTGCAGAGTGAAAACGGGAAAAACTCATACTGTAGCTATTCGTTAAAGTATTGACTTTTATTTTAGCTATGGATTCCTTATTAGAAATTATTTGGAATTGGGGATATATATGTCTTTAAATAAAGACAAATTAAAAAAAATAATTTTTAAGGTTAATTGAAGGTAGGCCTACATAATTTGTTTTAGATTTGTCAGGTGTCATTTAATGATCAATAAAATTAATGTCAAACATTTTACTGAGTACTTTGATACTAGAACGAACTTGGAGACATATTAACAACCCGAGATATAAATCTTTAATAAAAACTGATTTAAAAAAAGGTAAATTTAATATTGTTTTGGGGTTTGTACCTCGTCTCTAACTAGGATGCTTTTAACTATCAATGGCTAAAATAAAAGCTCTTATATCATTGAATATTTAAAGGCTAGAACAAACTGCAAACGTCAATAAGAATCTGAGAAAAAATAATCTAAACACATACCTATTCAAAGTACGAAACGTCCCTAATAATAAGTAGTGTAATTTAATAATAATAATAATAAGTATTCAAATTATAAGTAGTGTATAGTAGAGAGTTATCGTTATAATATATTAAAAAAAAAAACGTATTTAAAAACGGATTTCAGCATTGAAATCAGCGTGGAAATCTAGTTCATAATGATGTGTCACAACACTATAATTACATATAAAAATATTTATATTTAATATGTCGGATCTAAGATGGCGGCCAAAAACGTGTTCACTATCGAAATGAAGTACTGACCACCCAATAAATATTGGTGGTGGTCCTAACTCAATATCTCGACAAATTTGCCATAAAGCATGTGGCCTTTTTTTCAAAATAATTCCGATGTTGGGAAAAACCGCCATTTTTAATAATTATTTCAGGGGTTTCCCGAGGACTGATTTTTGGCAACTTTTAGTATGTTACTCTGCATACCCAACAATAAAAATAAAACCATAAAAAGTTCTCTTGCAATTTTTTATACGATTCCTGAGTCTGTTTTTTTTAGTTTGCTTGGACTATTACATTAATTTATAAAAAATATTATTATTTGAAATATTTTATTATTTCTACGGGGTTTGCTTTTGGTTGTTGGCACATGTATTTGGTATCATTTTAAAGGTAATTTCAGGAGGAACCTTAAATGTATTTACGACTTTTCACCAATATTGACTGAAAGTCAGAATCTCAATAAAAAGCAAAAAACTACTGGATTTGGCCGCCATTTTGGAAAAATGGTGGTGTTCCACCAAAGATATTTTTGGAGACTTTTGATATGTCATTCACAATACCTTTCACTATCAAACTACAATGGTTTTATCTGTGTTCTAATTATTTCTAGGTTCAGCTATTTTTTTTCTTATTTTAAGGCCCCTATATTGATCGGATTGAGACGTAGGAATTGGCTAACTCAGGAACTCGCTAACTCGGTCGTGTGTCGGAACTGGCTAACTCTGGAACTGGCTAACCGTCTCAGTCAGGAATTGGCTAACTCCGGAACTCGCTAACTCGGTCGTGTGTCGGAACTGGCTAACTCTGGAACTGGCTAACCGTCTCAGTCAGGAATTGGCTAACTCAGGAACTCGCTAACTCGGTCGTGTGTCGGAACTGGCTAACTCTGGAACTGGCTAACCGTCTCAGTCAGGAATTGGCTAACTCCGGAACCCGCTAACTCGATTTTGTCTCGCGGCGGAATTCGCTAACTCTGGAAGTCGCTAACCCAGCCGCGCCCACTGCATGGAGCGTTGCCAACCTTGCACGACGAAATAATCGTACACTGCCGTATTTCAAAATATCAGTGTCAATGAAGATACGGTAAACGTTATTGTTTTTTGTTATCAACTCCACTTTAAACAGATAACTAGCCCAAAGTAATTAAAAGACAATTAACCCTTTCAGTGCTATAAAACGATATATCGTTGTTTTAAAAAATCTCTAAGGGATATAGAGAGGAAGGTTATTTTAACAAAAAATAGCAAAACGGCCATTGGTGACCTGCATGTTCATAGGATACACTATCAACCACTTAGCTAAAAGATTCGCCCAATCCGATGATTTCGAGGTGTATGTCTAAACCAAGGATTATGAACACCTCACTATGCCCCAGTGGTTGTAGTATATCGCTACAAACACACAGGTCACCAATTATTTGCCACACAGGACGGGATTCGAACCCGAGCAGACGAATGCCACTGGCCAAGTGACACACGCCCTAGCCTTCTCGGCTATCTGTGCTTGAAGACTGGGGAGTCAAAACCCGGTATTTAAGCTGTCGCCGACGATTGCGAACAGATGGCGCTGCAGATGGTTGTTCAATGCGTTACTAGGTAGCAGCACCAGTTAGTCACGGACTATTTAGATGCAATCTTTTAGTTAAAACACAACAGTGATCATAAATGTGTTCCTGAGACTTTGCTGCAAAACATTAGTTTCCCTAAAATGGCTATATTACGATAACCTCGTCCAACTAAATCAAGGTTAAATTCAATATTACATTGTAAACTATATGTCTTTTGATTTTATGAGATTTTGGTTTCAAATAATGCTATCAGAACATAAATTTTTTTAGGAAAACCAGGAAAATTACAACAAAAACTAAGTTTTATTTAATGTTTACTACAAATAGCGGGATTTATCTTTCTTGTATATTTTCTTATTGTGTTATTATTCAAAATTAGCCTAATTAATAAAATAGTGACAACATGACAGTTAAAATTCAACAACAGGTAATGGAATTAAAAGGCAAACAAAAAAGTCTTACAAAATATGAATTATTCGCCTAGCACTGAAAGGGTTAATAAGTAATGAAAAAGTGTTTTTTTATTGAACTGTACAATGGCCAATTAATTCAATGTTTATGATTTTGATCTTAAACATAAATGCTATCAGTATAAAAAAATAATAAAACATGAAAAATATTGAAAATTCAGTTTAATTGGTACTAAATAATTAAACCTCTACAAAATTAAGCTAAAATACACGCAAGTTCTCAAACACGGAAAACAAATTTAATCGTAATGTTGTACAAACCAAAACCATCAATTAATACAGTAATCAACCATTGTAACTTTCATAACTAATTCATAGATTTAAAATTAAATGTTCGTCGATGAATCGTCTAACTTAAGTGTAAAAAAATATAACATAGACTAAGTTTCATATCAATTATAGAATAGCTTAGGCCTAAATCTAGGCCTAAGGGTAAAAACACATTGGAGCAGGGCAGGTAGCTGGTAGCCTGGCGGGTCGCTTAATCGCTTACTGCGATGTAGAATTAAAGCACGCGTTGTTATGGGTACGCACACAGTCGCACCTAGCAGGTAGCCGAGAGGGTAGCAGTAAGCTAGGCGGCAAGCTAGAAGAATTGCCAAGTCGATTGTTTGGGAGCTTCAAGCGGGGAAGGCTCGACTGGGGCATGCGCAAATAGCAGAACTTGACAGCCACGTGTTCTCGAGTTCGCAAGTTCCACGCGGGACCCTTCACTGCGCATTCTTTGTATACGTTGTGTTGTTTGTTTTAGTTGATTTATTTAGAAGTTGTTTTGCTTACATGAAATAAAATAATGGACGTAGACAAATTAATATCAGAGGTTATTATCCGTGTGCCATTGTGGAAACAAGCCCATCCGGTCATCCGGACCACCACAAACGTCACGTACTCGACGATCTGTAGAATGAAATAGCGAATGAACTAGCATTCAAACAAAAGTTTATCCTGTACCACTAATATTATAAGTGATAATATTAGTATCGGCGGCTGACAAGCGACTGTACTGAGCGCCACTGTGTGTATGACCAAAGATAATATAACCCCAGATACCTTACTGAGGCCGCTAGGCCGCTGCAGCTGAGGGACGTGCGGGGAGGGAGGAAATAGTTAAATTTTTACTCGCAAGGTGTCGTGAGCGTCCTCGGTGCGGTGCAGCGCTGTGCCGTTGCCTTAGCCGTAGCTTACGTTGTCAGATGTGTTGTCACGTTACTCTACTACCGCGTCAGTGCTGGAGAATATCGGTACAAACATCTAGCTTGCTCTTGCTGATAACAAGACGATAACTGAATAGAGATATTGTGTTCACTAATCTCTCTACATGACACTTCATTATGTCCTATGTTTCGAATATTGATATACAACTTGTTCAATCTTTATTCGAAATATAAAATAGTTGTTGTACGCGAACCTTTTGAGTTCATTATTTATTTTAAGTTTTCATGTTTTTATTTTGATATAACATACATAAAGTACTAATTTTTAAAGCTACTATCAGCTACGTTGTTGAGTGCACAGGTGTGCTGCGATCGGGGTTTAATATATTTGGACTTATCCAAGATAAAAATAGTTTTCTGTGCTGCTTTCTGTGGGAACAGTGTGGCACTATTTGAAATCATGACCATTACAGAATATTGTGATTTTTCACCCCTACAAAACAGTTGGTGAAAGTAAACATCTGCTTTAAATGTAAACATTGTAGTTCCAAAAGTCTGACCTTGGACACCTTAAAACCCTCTGGGGTGGAGCCCTTTTGACGTATCTGCACCAAACTTCACACATACCATCCTTAAATAATGCTTAATAATGCCAGAAAGTATCATTACAAGCTGTCAAGCGATTTCAGAGTCCATTGGGTACATACATGCATACATACTTTCACTTTGCCAAGAAATTGTTAAATTTTTTTTAAAGGTTTTAGAAGTAGATATTTAAAGATGAATAAAGTATGGACTGCTGCTTAGAAATGTTGCAAGAAACCCGTTTATTTTTGTTCAACACATAACATTTCTTTAATCTAGCAACATAAGCTCTAAACGAAATTGTGTAATACAATGGTGATACTGTACACGTATAGTTAAGCAATTATTTTTTTTATCAAACAACTAGCTGGCCCGACAGACGTCGTCCTATCCTAGTGAGGATTTATGTCAAATGCTCGTTCATTTTCAAGATGAGTTCGTTCGCATGGCTCAATCATGTCCTGGTTAAAGTTCGTTCGCTACGCTCACTCACCTTTTGGTTGCTAATTAGCTGTTAAAGTTTGTTCGCTACGCTCACTCACCTTTAGGTTGGAGCTCGTTCGCTGCGCTCACTTGCCTTCAGGTTAGCTCGTTCGCTACGCTAACTCGCCTCCAGGTTGAATTCGTTCGCTACGCTCACTCACCTTTTGGTTGCAAATTAGCTGTTGTCATACATTTTGTGTTGTTAGTTTGCTTTTATTATGACCTTCAAAATGAGGGGTCACTCGATGGGGCTTATCATTTAAAATTTTTGAGTTTCCCCCAAAATCCCTCATTTGGGTTTGGGAACTTATGAGAATTTCAATTGGCTGCCAGTTTGTACTGAACTGAGATAGAGACCTCTAGTCTAGTCACTCGATGGGTCTTTGTATTTGAAATTTTTTAGTTTCCCCCAAAATTCCCCATTTTGGGGATGAACACCAAGTGGCGGTTATGCCCAAAAAGTACTTCATAACATGTCATAATGGTGTGCCGAGTTTAGTTTTTCTAGTATGGGCCGTTAAAAAAATAACAGGGGGTCTCCACACTTTTTACTAACCCTGTATATAGATTAAAGTATACACGTATAGATTTTAAGTACCTAAACATTGAAATATAAATTTAGGCCGTAAGTCTCAGTTACTTAACAATACAAACTCTCACAAACTATTTAAGCAAAACTTAGGAACTTTTTTTAACAAAGTTGTATTAAACCCAATTACAATGGAAAAACACTATCACTGATGTTATACAGTAGGCTAATGCTAAAACAATAGCATTAGCTTAAATTACTAAACGTGATAACATGTTATTCACAAAGAAGTATTAAGATTTTTTACTCAAATATTTCTTTAATAGAATAATTTTATAATATAAACAAATAGCTTTTTGTAGTGTTTTCCGCAAAACTATGAAGATTATGCAATGTAATAAAGGCAGAACTGTCAAAACATGTTTTTAAAATAGAAACTACAAACAAAGAATGAAAAATTGCACTTTACAGTAGGCCTACATTAAATAGGATTTCATATTGTGAAATTGCATACACGTTTAAAGATTACAATTGTCCTTTTTCGAAAAATCAGGCCAAAGATTAGGATAAAGATTCCTTTGAACTGTAACTGGTAAACTATAAATAACAAACATAAACATATACAGTGAATAGGCACACATAGTTGAAATGATTTATCAGTACAAAATAATAACCTTATATACACCGTTATACAGGGTATCCTTTTTACAAGTGTCAAGAACATAAATATGTACGTAGTGACAAATATTTGTTACTAGCTGTTTGCCCGTTCTACGTACGGGAATCTTGTAGTAAGTTAAAACCTTATATTCAGAACAGGAGTTGGTTTGCATATTTAGTGTGCATTTTTCCAGATATGATGGCAAAACTATAACTGTTTAGGAATACATATAAACCTTCTCAAATACAATATCTGACAGTTTCAAAGCCAAAACGAATGCTTCGCAATTAAATGTCACCCGATCGTGTTAGTCCATATTTTATATCTAACGATGAAAGGAATTGCTTTACAGTATAGATCTATGAGGCATAGCCCTAAGGTAGGCCTGTAATTGAAAGTTACTTTTCACACTGGTTAAAAGTAGTTAAAACACTACCTCGACCTCACTACTGCACACTTTATTCGGGTTGAAATTTTTATTAATAATGGTGCTCTTGTCTTTTCCACGAAAAATAAGGACATTAATGCATTACCAATAGACATACACACACAAATACAGAATTGAGTCCACACAACATTTTGGAGTCCAGACAGAAAACGCTAAGTAAGACATCAATTAAATTTAATAAGCAATAAGGTGCAGTGTTTATAAATAAATAGTGAAAATAGTGATGTGTTTGAATAAAAAGATTATTATTACCGGTACTGCTACCACCGGTTCTAAGGAAAAGTAGCAGTACCGGTACCAAAAACCATCGTTTACATTTGAGAAAAGAACTGTAGTACTTACGACTAATTCAAACTGTCCTTCTAATCAAACTGTATTATAGGCGTTAATCAGTTGGCAATTATATAAATAAATAAATACACACAGGCCACAAAACATGTAACATGTAACGTAAACAACATAAAGCTTTGAAAAGTCACTATGGTTTGCTAAAAAAAAAAACTTTCACTTGATGTGGTGCAGTACCGGTACCGAAGTTATTAATCTCCTTTGGTTTAAATTTTTTTTTTAGTTTACGAAAATCAAAGTGATTTCCTATTAATAGCATTATTTGTAAGCAGCTTTTAATGTTAACATATTAATGACAGTTTGAAGAAACCACCTTCATCCAAACAAAGGTTTCTTAAAATTACGTAATCTCTAAACGATAATCGGTACATATATCTAGCAAACATTCGGAGGAAATGTGACAAAAAACGCACAAATCTGGGGTTTTGTAAGTTTGTAGTTTTATTTCCTAAGTAGGAAAAGTACCGATATGGTTGTCGAAATGTAAGTAAGTAGAAACCAAAAGTGACACATTGGAAAAGCGAGTTTAGCTACATCTGTTAAGTTAAACCTCTGTTACTGTACGATCACAGCGAAATCAGAAAGATCTTCCAAGATCGTAGCAATGTCCATGATCACCCACTGCAGTCGTAATTTTTTAAATTGCACTTTACACAACTGTCCTTGAAGCGCCGTCAATGAGTGGAAAGCTACGATAAGCTACGGTATTGGTGACGATGATTAAAAAAATGTAAGTTTCCTTGCACTAATACAACACTGATTCACGGTATTTTCCCCGGTTATCAAAACTCAAGAACAATCGTTGCACTTGCGATTAATTAAACCGGTTAAATAAGGCACAACGTTATTAATCTCACTTGGTTTGGATGTGCTGAGAAAACTTGATCGGAAATGGTTGCGGTATTTGTAAACAACTTTTAATGTAAACATATCGGTGACAGCTAGAAGTGAGAACTAATCCAAACAGCTGATCGTTATTTCATATTAAATGTAATGTAATAGTAAACTGTTGGAATTCACTTCAATATTAGGTTGAATTCTATTTAAGTTGGTAAAAGCTTTAAAAACGTTAAAACAGAGAGCTATTACTTTCAACACCTTTATTTACAATTGAACTCACAACAATAATCATTTAATTATAACTGAATCTTAGCAAGGAAATATAAAGTACAAAGAATAAAATATATAACAGCTGTTAGCTGATTCAAACTATATCACTTGCTGTATATAATACCATTGACTATATAACTGACAACTTCTAACATCCTCCCACCAAGTTCATGGAACATTTTACAAGTGAAATGAACTTCAATAAATTATTGATCAACAATTTGCAATGAAAAGAGAAGTTATTAAGTTGCCTTGTTTCTTTCATTTTTAAGTTATGTTCTCAAGTTTAGTTTGTATATCTCTTCGGAACACATATAGGTCTTCCTCGTCTGGTTTCTTTTATGATTGACACAGGTTCTACATTTGACACATCTTCTTCAGGCGGTATTTCCCTTATCGTAGTCGATCTTGAGTTTTCCTCATTTGCAACTTGTCGAAGATGTTCCTGTGTAATATTATCTTCTTGTGAGTTGATTTCTAGTGGAAATATTCTTTGAACTGGTCTCATGAGTTCACCATTTTGCGTACTAAGCCTTACAAGTCGAACATTTCCATCCTTTCCTTTGATTAATTCAACAACACGCGTCAATGGCCAATTTAATCTCTTTACTCCGTCACCTCCAATTAGAACAATTTCACCAACTTTCAATTCATACGGTTTTTTCTTGTTGCCATGTAGTTGTAGTTGTCCCAAATATTCTGAGCGAAAACGTTCCCTGAGATTTTGCTTCAATTTTTGACGATATCTCAGTCGTTGATTGAGATCAGTTGCTTCTAATTCCTGCCTTGAACATTTCTCGTAAGGATCTAGAATTCCTAAGGTATCTAAAGTCCAAAGGTCACTAATTTTTAGGGATGGACGAGATTGGATTTTTAGTTCGAGACGAGACGAGACGAGATTTTTTATTTCTCATAAAATTTCGAGACGAGATCGAGACGGGATTTCCCTTCTCATACACAACGGGAAATGCACGTTCAAAATTTTTACCTGATTTTGTAACATTGTTAGATGACTATTTAAATACAAAAATAATGATAATAGGCAAGAATATTTACAATCTTTTATTAAAATCATCAGCATAACATTTTTTTATTAATCGTGCCTAACTTATTAAAAATGCCTACGATTAGGAAACATAGTGATATCAGTTAGGATAGAATTCAACTTATCCTAAAAAAAAAATAAATCATAAAATAAAAGCAATATTAATTTTTATAAAATATACTTGTTTTGACTTTTTATAGTAATACAAACATTCCTCACACTGCTTACACTTAACAAAACTTCACAAAAGTAATATTATTAAAATAATTAAAGTAATATTTACATTTAAAGAATTAATTAAATAAGAACGCCTTCGCAAAGGAAACGCAACTACAACACGCTCCTGTATTGCGGGTATTGCATTGACTTTCTGCAGGCGTTTTTATTTTATTTTATTTTTTTTTTGTTTTATTCTCGTCTTGATAAAAATCTCGGCCAAAAAGAAATCTCGTCTCGTGTAACGAGATTTAAAATTTCCCAAAAATTTCCCGAAATTTCGAGACTTGACCATCCCTACTAATTTTACCTGTAGTCAGCATAGAAGTTACTAAACTTGTTGCACGTTGCTTGTTATGCTGCTTGTTTGGAATTTTCCCCATCAATGTCCATCCGAGCTTTGTTTCTACTGCAACCAATTTACAGTCCAGAGCCTTGTGACCACCTGTCCATAAGTTTCCTGCTACATCTGCTCCTATTAGTACATCTATAGGACCATTAGAGTCAATATCACTAAAGGTGATGTTCTGCAAGGCTAGCTCTTCAATCCAGGGTCCTCGTACGACTGGTGAGATGTTTCCGCAGATCTTCTTCTGGTCTAGAACTTCGAAGTGGCATCTATACTTGTCATCTAATGAAGAAAGATGTAGTACATACACATTATGATGAATTACTCCTGTACTGTTGCCCCCAAAAAGAGAATGTTGAATCTTTTCATTTTTGGTAGATACATAACCTAATTTGGCTGCTAAGTTGGATGAAACATAAGATCTTTGGGAAGCAGAATCAATCAGAGCTCTTGCACAGTAAACGCCTTTGGGTCCCATTACATTGACGCGTAAAGTTTGCATCAACACATTACAGGTATTTAAGTTTGCAAGTGTTTCGTCTCTTTTAGGTTGAACACTGACATTTTCATGTTCCGTTAACTCTCTACTAGGATTTGATTCATTAGACTGCTTTTTAATTTGATCAATCTCATCACACATGATGACAAAGTGAGACTTTTTACAAACTATACACTTAGGCTTAGTCCTACATTTGTTTGCAGTATGTCCAGGTTTTAAGCAACAAAAACATGCTTTCTTACTATTTACAGATGCTTTTCTTTCTGACAAAGGCATTGATTGGGCTTTGATACAATCTTGACTTTTGTGAGAAAATGTACAAAATATACAACCTTGGCTATTTGATTTTTCACATTTTTCAGAAGTAAATAGCCCTGTAGCAGTAGCTGTATTAGGCCGACTTGATTTATTTACAAAGGGAAAGGGAGGCTTATTTTGCCTACTTTCACTTTTTTCTTTACTTGGGGTCGATGAGAAACCAAAACCAGACATTGCTAACTTGACCTTTTGTTCCCCTTCAATTTCCCCTTTTAGAAAATTAAGAAGATTTTCTAACAAATCTTTAGACGTCTTTTTCTCGTCCGTATGCCTACTGAATGTATTAGAACTAGATCTCTCCCACAATTTCAAAACATCTTCTGGCAAACAAGATGAAACTAGAGGTAAGAGGATAGGTGCACACGTGTCTGAGGACACCCCTAGTGATTCTAGGTTTCTTAGATGACACTGCAGTTTGTCATATAATTCAGATATGGAAAGCTTCTTGGTAGACGAAGCATGGTAAACTACAATTTTCAACATTTCCCTAATGTAATATTCAGTTAGCAAGTCATCCCGACCAAAACGACTTTTGAGACTCTTAATTACTTCGGGATACATTTCTCCAGTGGCTGGGTAACTTTCAACCACTTCTCTGGCTGCAGAGTTTGGAATTGTTGCCATAACTAAATACTGGATTTTGTCATTAGGATTTATTGATTCATCAGAATCTATTTTAGAAAACTGAGCCCAAAATGGTAACCAATCTTTAAGATCGCCCCCAAACTCTTTGAATTTGATCAAGGGAAGCTTGTATCCACTGTTGTTATGCATAGGGTAACCTAGGCCTACCTGAATTGATGAAGGCTGTGATTGACCACTTACAGAAACCCTATCTTCCTCCAGGCTTATCTGTAGGAGTTTCTCTACAGATTTCTTAACTATTTGAAAAGCTAATGAATAGTCCTTTTGGCTTTCCATCTCCTTGTCCATGTCATTGTCATTTACTTCAGTTGACAACATGAGTTCAAACACTTCTGAGTCATGTTTTGCTATGGATTCATATTGAGTTGCTAAAACATCCATTAAAGCTTCAATCTTAGTTAAATCCCTATCTTCACTACTAATCATACCTTCAAGTTCAGTCCTTGTTTTAGTGAAGATTCTTCTGATGACTCCTCTACTTCGATTAAGTTTTGATATATCCATTTTTGCACTGGTTTTAATCCTGTCACGGTCGCCAATAATGTTGGAATTCACTTCAATATTAGGTTGAATTCTATTTAAGTTGGTAAAAGCTTTAAAAACGTTAAAACAGAGAGCTATTACTTTCAACACCTTTATTTACAATTGAACTCACAACAATAATCATTTAATTATAACTGAATCTTAGCAAGGAAATATAAAGTACAAAGAATAAAATATATAACAGCTGTTAGCTGATTCAAACTATATCACTTGCTGTATATAATACCATTGACTATATAACTGACAACTTCTAACAGTAAACATTGGGAGAAAATGTGACAAAAATCAAACAAAATTGGGTTTTTGGTGGTTCGTTATTTTGTTTTCGAAGAAGCGAGGCCATGTTTTTATAGCCAAAGACACTCTCACCAATCCAGTAAATACAGAAAAATGATTAAAACCTTGATCGGTACTCTAGTTTTCTAGGAGTAGGCCACGTAAAATGACATTTTTTCTTTACAGACGGAGTCACAGAATGGACAGACAGACATACAGACAGAAATTGAGATAAGACTCGTTTCGGCTTTCTTAGGCTATGAAACGTAAAAATAACTAAAAACCGCATGATTCTAAGCAATGTACAGACAAAACTGTAATTTTAGCGAATTTCCCATATAGGGAATAAGCTATTACCGTAGTACTTATGGTAAGACCTGGACGCGGGACCGATTTTTTTTTTTCGTTTTGAGGTCCCTAGAGGCCAAAAACACCATCCGTTCAAATTCATATATATATATATATTTAGGAAAACTGTAGTGATTAGGGCTACTATTTTGATATATAAATGCATTATTAAAACTAAGTACCCTTTAAATAAAAATGAATTTGAAAAAGGGTACTTAGTTTTAATAATGCATTTATATATATATATATTTATATATATATATTTATATATATATTTATATATATATTTATATATATATTTATATATATATTTATATATATATATATATGTGTCCGTTAGCACGATAACTCGAGCAAAAATGATCCGATTTTGATGAAATTTGGTACAAACGTGTAAACCTACGTTTATTCAACAAATAATAATAATAATATAATAATATAAATAATATAAATAATAATAATAAAAAACAAATAATTTAGTATATTGAAGCGTTGTTATGCGCCTAATGGTTACGGAGAAAATTCCAAAAAATTGTAAATTTAAATTCCCATGTTAATCTTATGGAGAATAAGTAAACTGTTGTAGTTTGCTTGTTTATGAACATATTTTGATCATATTTGGAAAACGTTTTTATTTCTTACTTACTATTAACATTTTACAAAAAAAAAACAGTTTTACCCTCCCTGATGCAGCAAACCTAAGTACTTGTTAAACTAATTCTATTTAAATCGGTAATAAATGTTATATTTTTAAGTAGACATTTCAGAGTAAATCAAATCAGTCAAATGGAAATTCGCTTAGTCTGCAGGTTTGCTGCGGCGGGGGTATTATTTATATAGATTGTTTAATTTCCTTCTCAACTCAACGAAGGAACTACAATCATAAGAAATAAATAAAAACATATAATCAACTTAAACAATTTTCACCAATAGTTAAGAGGCGTCCTCAGAAACCTTTTCCTTTGTCAAAGTATCACTGGCTATTTAAATTCTCTTAGACACTAAACGTGATGGAGGATACGCATTTTGTCAATCTATGCGGTCTTGAGAGATGCCGTGGTCCACTTGCATTGCTTGTATAAAAGTACTCTAAATAATGTAAAGAGTAAATAGGACTCGGGTTCTTCACAACCATTGTTTGTTAGCGTTGTTTCACTTAATAATCTTCTCGTAATTTTTAACAATCTAGCTACAATTCTCGTTTTGTGGGCTATCTTGTTAAAATACTGTTTGTAAACGTAAAGGGATTTCGACACAGTAGCCATTAATGTGGAGGAAGGAGCTTTTAACCCTGAAAAAGAATCCAGTTTGATGTTGGGGAATGTTTTGTGAAGAATCAGGAGCTCAGAGGCACTATTAAGAGTTGAATTGACGTTGCAGTGGCGAAGGAGGGACTTTTTACAACGGAATTTTTTTAAACACATCCTTGCTAAATAACCAGCATAATACTGTTGTGAACATGTTTCTAATGTTACCGGTTCTGTGTCAATGTTTTTGTCTAGGGAATATATATCCTCTTCTTCATCTTGTTCTTCATCACTGGTGAAAACGTTGCTATCATCTTGAGTAGGTGTATTTTGGACTGGAATTGATGCAACTGTTGCTGCTGTGTTTGTAGCTTCAATTTCTAAAACTTGGTCGTGGTCAGGTTCATATGATGTGATCTTCGGTGGCTTTATCAGGTACTGCAGACAGAAAAGTCTTAGAGAACTCCGGAACACACGGACTGTTGGATTTTTACTCCAACCACCCCGCTGTCTGATACTCGAAAACAAATTTTCTATTGGGTCTTGGTTCAATGGGGATGTAAGAAGATAACTGCAATTTTCATGATTTAAAAGAGATAACAGGGCATTAATAGTTAAGAGCACACCATTAAAACAGGGGGGCTTCGGTTTCTTGCAACCAATTTTTCGAAGGTGCATAAATATGTCAAGGGCCTTTTGTAGTATTTCAATCCCATGGGGGTTGCTGTTACTCATGTTAATCAGTAGGACACGAAATGTGGATGCGGCACTGTTTCTTTGTGTGTTACTAGCAATATTATTTTCGTAAATGATTTCGTTATCAAATAAACTATTTGTCTTTGAAAATATGTACCGTACTGTATTCAATTATTGACCACATATATCTAGGCCTTAGTACTTTGAACTTGAGGTTAAGTATTTTAATTTCCTAATGGTGTCAATTGAAGCATTTAATATCACAATACTACATTTCACACCATAAGGCAACTAATTAAGTAAAAAAGCGCCAAAACTACTAGAAACGTATTCTGCGCATGCACAGGCCCAAGAGACGAGAGACATGTCTGTCCAAACACCGACCGGTTGGTTCGCTCGAGACACGCGTCTGTGACACGAGTCACAGGCAACATGTCTGCGACACTGGTGTGTATGCTCCATAAGTTAACATAGGTTGGTTTTCAAGGGGCATGTCGCAGGCACGAAAAATATCTGCGACATCATGTCGGAGATACTGGTGTGTATCCCGCCTTAAAATAAAGTTTCCTGCACTAGTTCACGTTACGCTCTTTCCAATGACACCAAAAACATGTCAATCGGTTTAGTAGTTTTGGAGGTTTAATTGTCAGAAAAAACCTGTTTGCGTATTAAATAAGTACTAAGTACTAGTGTCCCTGTTGCTCGAATTCGAGCAATTGCTAAGAAGTATTACATGTGTTATTTTTAAACGAATAATAGTCATAATTTCTGATGACTTTAAAAAGATTTGACTCAAAGATTATTTGTAGCAAACTGTTAAAAAATTAGCAAACTTATTGACGGTTCACAATTCACAAAAACTGCTTACGTATTAAATAAGTATAGATCGATATAGATATAGATATATAAATAGATTAGCATAATTCCGTTGGAAAATAGAATTAAAAAAAACGTTTGCAAAACCAAAACTAACAGCTCTTTCCTCACTTCAGTTGTTCATTTTTAACAACTTCAACTGGTTTTCCAGCAACAAATACACTTAACTCACCTGAATTTTTAATCCATAGTTGTGATAACATACTATCTCGAGGAAAACGAAACATTTTAAGACCTTTTAACTTTGCCGAGCTGTTAAAACAGTTTCTGTACGAGCACGTTGTTCTTGACATAATGAATAGAAGAATGAAAATACTAAAATAAAAAATACATACTCTAACTTACTACATATATACAAAAACACACAAATTAATTGAATATATATCACAGTAAAATAACGGTATCACAAAATAACTTTTACGGTACTGATATGTTTAAACCCGGCAACAAGGCTTAAAATTCAACAACACGCGTGCGTGGTGTAGGTGTACTCAGTAGTGTCGGGTAGGTCAGTTTAGTGCGGCCGCACTTCTTGATTTTTCGGCGAGGAACGGAGAAAGAAGCAGAGGCGCTATCACAGCGTAGTGAGGTCATCACCTCACCTCTCCTCATATCCCCTGTCTCTCCTCTGCCCCCCTACCAAGCGTGGTGTGCAGTGCTAGCAGCGCTCCTAGATGTTGACGGGCAAACTACGCTGTCCTAGCGCAGCACGTTGCCGCCATCAGTAAGATATCTGTAGTAGGGGTTATATTATCTGTGGTATGACCCAGCTACCCTCCAGGTAACCAGCAGTAAGCGAGTAAGCGACCAGCCAGGCTACCAGCTACCTGCCCTGCTCCACTGTGTTTTTACCCTAAAGTTTAAACCAAAGCATTGTAGGTCTACTAGTAAATAGTTGCCTAATTCTAAAATGTGTTTTTTAGTAATAATGTTACATGTTTTAAAATAGTTTTTAGATTGTACACCTATGCACCTCTAGTAAATAATAGGAGAAGATATAATACATATAATAAAACGGAACAGGGTTATTTTAATTCACGATTCTTAATCAACGACTTGGCGGATTTTCCTGATTTGAGTGTTGGGTTTCCTTTATATTGTTTTTATAATCGAGTGTATACCAAGCCATTGCTCGGTTCCCCATTCCCCGGTACTGAGCTACTCAATAGACAATAGCTTTGTTTTTAGATAAGATCAGGTAGCCTAATTTTAGCTATATCCACCATTCATAAAACTGGTAACAAACAAGAACGCCTGGCAGTGGCGGTTCCAAGGGGGGGGGGCTTACGGGGGCTAAAGCCCCCCCTTGGACCCTGGAAAAATAAATTTAAACGTACATTTCGCCCTTAAAACACGCAATGTCATAAAACAGACATCAATGTAGATTTTATTAAACTTAATAAGCGATGGCAGGAGTAGTATTAAGTTCCACATAGATCAACTTTGTGGACAATAGCACCGCAAATAAAACAATATTACGCAATGGAAAGTTAGTTATACAGAGGTGGCTGTGGTTTGGTTATACGCATCATCCAATTTTTACAGCAGTCAGCTGTTGACATGCTAGGGCAAAGGCGAGCGCCGAGCTCGAGCAAGGACCATACAAGGACGGGAAAACAACTGATTTCCTGATGTTCCATAGTTGTCAAATTGTCTGCTAGCCACTAACTTTACACAGGCCACAGGCATCAATCAGCAATCAGCGGTAGCACCAGTAGCCTTATACCATTTACTATATTAACACTAATGTAAAAGTTTAGTATAGTCAATGCTATTACCGGTACTGAATTCGATACTATACATATTGTGACAGATCTATGAAATGGACTGTAGAAAAACATAAGTTTAAAAAACGTATCTACTTGCTTGCATGACATATAAAAAGCATATAATAGGTGAAATGGAAGGTTTTAGGATAATTATTGAGCACAGTTCTAGCCGTTAGAAATGGCCATTTAAAAGTGACCAAACGGCTTATTTTTAGGAGATATGGCTTCGTAGTCTACAGTAGGCCTATGTTTTGAAATTCATGAATGCAAGTTCGTCTACTTACTTGCTCATGACAAAGACAAATAACAGGTGAAATGGCAGGTTTTTGGACAGTTGGACACAAATATACATCAATAACGGCTTTAGAAAGTCAGTAAACAGCCTTTTGAACGATATTGCCGTAGCCTACAATATGTTTTGAGATTTATGAATGCAATCGTCATAGTTTGTTTTAAAAATGTCTACTTATTCATGAAAAATAAAAATGGGGAAATGGGAGGTTTTGCACACAGTTCTAGACGTTAAAACTGGCTGTAGAAAGTCACCCAACGGCTTTTTTTTAGGAGGATATGGCCGTAGTCTACAGTGTTTTGAAATTCATGAATGCAATATACAATCGCCACAGTTTAATTTTTAAAATGTCTATTTGCTCATGACAAACAACAGGTGAAATGCGGAGTTTATGGACAATTAGGCAAGGTTTTAGGTGTTAAAAATGGCTTTAGAAAGTCACCAAACGGCTTTGAAAATTCCAAATTTTCCCGGGGGAGAACCCCCCAATGCTCCACCCACAGTCCACACCCTCCAAGCCCCCCGGTGGCCCACCCTTGACAAGGTCCTAGAACCGCCACTGACGCCTGGGTCCATTTAGAACCATAAAAACTCAAAACTTTTAAAAAGTAGGCCTACTGAAAGACGTAAAATTAATATTGATTAAACAAAATTAAGAGGATGACACGGGTTGTACACTACAGTAGGCCTAATAGCCTACGATAATACAAATTTGCAATTTGTATCTATGCATAGACAAATTTTGTATGCAATCCATTAATACATTAGGCCTACCACTTTACAATGTATTGATCAATATTTATTTAAATTCAATAGCTCTATTATTAAATAAATTACCACTGCAATGCATTTCTGTAATGACGTTTAACGTGTAAATTTTATCATGATTTATGATTAAAGGTTACGAGCCCAGTATATAAAATACGAACTTAATAATTTTATTGCAGAAGTTAACAAAATGGTATTTATTCGAATAAAAGAAACAAATGGTGGACTACGAAAATAGATATTTTATAACATGTATAATATCCTAATTAAATGTACAGTATTATCATTTTGCATCCCAATAAACTACTATTTAAGTAAGAAAACCACATATAAAACATACTCCCTTATATTAGTACATTTCTCATAGTAGTTATGTCCGGTGCACTGTCTTTAGAGGTCGTGTTTTGTTTACAATTGTTTCTTGTTTTCAGTAATTTAAAACCTCGTTTAACCAAATAAAACGTTTTAATCACAACTTATAACACGTACCCTATTTATATAACCGAACAGTAAAGAACAAATCATGAAGTTAACTATAAAATAATAGAAACACAATTTCGTCGACACTAGCGATCAGTGTCACCGGACATGAATTAGACACGAAAAACGAACTTCAAAGTTTACAATAGGATGTAAAGTTTACTTGTGTTGGTTAGTCTATGGTAAGACTATAATGCATTTTCTACCCTAATAACCATAAGAATAGTATTAAAATACTTCTAAATATATTTATTTTATCGGCTACGTTGCTCTTACTCCTAATTATTCGTAGGATACGACATTATGGTACCGATACGATATAGGTACTACACTTTCGGCAACACTGGCCAAAAATCTTCGTGCTTGGCTCCCATTGGACGGCCCGCGAGGCTTCTGATTGGGAGTTAGCGAGTTCCGCCGAGGGACCGAGTTAGCGACATCCGTACGAGGACAGAATTCGCTAACCCGGCTCTAGAGCGGGTTAGCGGGTTCCGGAGTTAGCCAATTCCGAAACCGAACAAGTTAGCGAGTTCCTCCCATCGACCAAATTTGAAGATAGGGCGTTTAACATGGGGTTAGCGAGTTCCAGAGTTAGCCAATTCCGCGGACCCCTCGGATTAAAACCTAAACTGAGTTTAGGTTGGGTAGTTAAGCATTAAATGTTAAGCAAATGTATTTAAAACTGACCTTGTCTTCTGGAGGACAGTTGAAGAGATGGACGAAAGTTTGCTGTAAATTTCTGGCAAACCTCGGCGCAAACACATCTTTCTCGGTGCCAAACAGATGACGGGATTGGCGCACTATTGAATCAATCACATACAGCCCTGGTACTTTGTACTCGGGCTTGCACTGAAACATAAAATACATATCAGTGTAAAAACTTCAAACTAAACTATTTAGCTTGATCCGCCAATCAGAATTTTGCCGTCACCGTTGTTTGACGTGAGGCTACTGAGAAAACTCTAAAATGTAAAAAATAGAAGATAAAATGTTGAATACATTTGCACAACGAGGCCAACCACTATCGTCAATTTTTCATACCATGGAAGCTCAAGAAACTTTGCTAGTGGATTAGGATGTTTAAGAACACCAAGGTTTGATGTTGCCAATGGTAGTTGTGAAGGCACCACTATCAGTTGTCACTGTCTCGCCTAAGGGTACGTACATAATGCTGGTTTTCTGAGTCAGACTGTCGGCGCCGATTAAGTCAGACTGTCGGCGCCGATTAAGTCAGACTCGGCGCGCTTATTGACCCATGCTAGTAAACGTAAGGGGCCATAGTGCACACAGGTAGTCTGACTCAGATTTTACTGGAATGAATTGTTCATTCTGGTTTCAGACAACCTGCCTGACGGATTGTAATTTTTGTTTACGTATTAATCGCTTAAGTGGTTTCCATTGTAAAGTGCATAGTATTTATTTTTTAACTATAGCAGCATTGTACCAAAAATTTGGTCATATTGTCTTTCAAAAAAAAAAAAAAAAAAAAAAAACAATCTAACTATGTACTATGTATTTATTTACCTCAAGGTTGGATCAGGGTTGTCAGCAGGATCTATAAACGAAATTCACACATTTTTCCCGGTTTTCCCGGCTAAAAAGTACGGAATTCCCGGCGATAAGAACGGCACAACACAAGTTACACTTATCAGTAAATTTAAAAAAAAAGCCAAATTGCCCAAGGGACTACGTAAGCCCCGACCGATGAAACGGTGAACACTTCGTGACACATAATTAATTAGTGACGCACTGATGGTCGGGCGGGTAAGGGGTAGCGCGGTGGGTCATTATGGGTGCCATTTTGATAACATCCACTCATAACACTATATTTGGCTAATAATTTGTTCAGAATTATCAGAGGTTATAAACTCTATTACCTTAAACATTAATTGGTCAAGCTAGTACAGTAGACTAGTCATTTGATCAGTTTCAAACTCAAATAAAGGCCACTTTTTACTTGTGTGTAATAATTGTTTAATAATGCTTATAAAAGGTTACTATAAAGTTGTATTACAGAGCATTCAATTTGAAACAAGCTGCACATCGATCGAAACGCGTGCCAATCGATGATGGATTATGAAAGAAGTTGCTGAGGTTTGTGCCGATGTAATAATAATAATAATAATAATAATAATATCTTTATTGCCCTGAAACAAATATAAAATTGCATGGCATCCGTCAACATTTAATACAGGCATAACAAGCAACAGCAAAACAAATAAATACAACAGCATAAAACAATTAATAATACAAATTATTAAAAAATTACACAGAACTTGTCATTTGATTGATTGAGAACCTCAGAGCAGCCAAACACCATCTACTCATTTGTGTCAAAAAACTCACCCACAGTGTAATATTCTTTATTAATCAGATATCTTTTCAAAATCCTTTTGAACCGTTTTTCGTTCCTTTCTTTCCTTATTTGTTCAGGAAGACTATTCAAAAATCTCACCCCCGTCTGAGAGGGCAAGCTTGATGCTGCACGGGACCTGTTTTGGGCCAACCTATATTGTTCTCTGCCTCTAGTTGAATACGAGTGAATGTCCTGGCCTTGTGTTAGGCTGCATTTAAATTTGGAAAACGTGGCAGCTTCCAAGATATACAGAGAGGCAAGAGTAAGCAGGCCTAGCTCCCTGAAGACGGCCCTACAAGACTCTCTCACCTGTAGTTTAGCCACTATTCTGAGTGCTCTCTTTTGAAGACGGAACAACCTGTGGAAGTCCGCTTCTGCACATCCACCCCAAATTGCAATTCCATAAGAAAGATGGGGGTAAATAAGGCCAAAGTAGGCCATTAGCAAGACATTTTCTGGACAAAATTTTAAGAGGACTCTTAAGGCAAAACAGCCTGAAGATACCCTCGTGCAGACGTTGTCAAGGTGGTTACTCCAAGTGAGCCCCCGGTCAATGGTGATGCCCAGAAACTTAAAAGAATTGACTTGTTCAATTTGTGAGTCATCAATCATGACCGTTAAAGTCTCACTTGGTTCACCGTGCCTGTAAAAACGGATGAAATTTGTTTTTTGAGAATTTATTTTCAAATTGATGTTTTCAAAAAATTGAACACATGAATTTAGATCTACAAAAGTTTTGATTTCTAGATTTGGAAGATTGTTGGCACTGCAACAGAGAGTCGTATCATCAGCATACTGAACAAATTCGCTAGATCCAGATGCTGAAGACAGATCGTTAACGTAAATTAAAAATAAAATTGGACCAAGAATGGATCCCTGCGGGACACCATACTTTAACAGAGCTGGTTTGGAAAGATGATTTGAGACCTGCACCTGTTGAGTTCTGTTTGAAAGGTAAGATTTTATCCAATGCAACGGAACACCTCGAACACCGTAGTGTTCTAATTTTGACAAGAGGATACTGTGGTCGACGCAGTCAAAAGCCTTGGTAAGATCTAGAAAGACACTGAGTGTCGGGTGATGCTTGTCCAGATTCTCAATTACCTTACTGACAAGGCTATGCACTGCATCCACTGAACATTTCCCCCTTCTGAACCCGAATTGATCAAATGAAAAAATGTTGTGATGATTGAGGAATGCTAACAACTGAATCAAGAACAGTTTTTCAAAGATTTTGCTAAACACAGGCAAGAGAGAGATAGGACGGTAGTTGTTGGCATTGAGTGGGTCCCCCTTTTTAAAGATTGGAATAATTTTTGCCCTTTTCAGATCTTCAGGGAAACACCCACTCTTGAAAGATGCATTGACTGCTTCCGTCAATGGACGTAATATATGCTCAGACAGTTGCTTGAGAAGCCACACAGACATGCCATCGACATCTGTTGATCTCTTCGACGGTAGTTGATTTATGACAGTTGCAACTTCCTCCTCTGTTACGGGGAAAAGTCCCATAGACATAATGGGACTATCACCTATCATTGGCTGCATATTTCCCAAGGATGTCACATTTGAAATTGCTACTTGGGAAAAATAATCATTAAGGTAGTTTGCCACATTCGAAGGTTCTGTGACTACCCCACTGTTTATTCTTACATGAATAGGTTTTTCAGTTTTCTGGCCTTTTATATTGTTGATCACACCCCATGCTGATTTTGAGATATTGTCACTAGCTTTTAATTTTTTTCTAATTTCATAGGATTTCGCTGCTCTAATTAGTTTTCTGTAAATTCTTTTGTAATTTTTAAAAAATATTTTGAAATTTGCATCTCTTGTTGCTTAGCCGTAATATAGTGTTGCTTTAGTTTTTCTCTAGATACCAAAATACCTTTAGTTATCCAAGAAACATTTTGAGATTTTATTTTTATTTTCATCTTTCTTTTTGGACAGTTTGAGTCAAGGTGATATCTAAAGCTGTACATGAAATGTTGAAAAACATCAGTTGATTTGGTTTGTGATAAATAGTTCCATTGCTCATTTTTTAAACAGGCTTTAAATGATTTAATTGTTGAGGGGTTGACAGTCCTTCCCTCATAAACCGAGGAGGGAGTATTTGCTGGAGAACAATCATTGATATATATCTGCTGCGCATCATGGTCTGAGATGGCTGTAGAAACAACTGATGTTACCAAATTTTCACAGTTTGAGATTACATTGTCAATGGCACTAGACGAGGTTGCAGTTACACGTGTGGGTGAGTTTATGCGCCATTGCAAACCAAAAGACTCTAAAAGGTCTCTCAGCTGTTTAGTCTCAGGAAGAGAGGCGTCTAGTACATTGATATTGAAGTCACCAGCAACTTCAATATCAAGGTCAATTGACAAGAAGTAAACAATTGCCGAACATTTTGCGAACGGCTAGTAGACAGTAGTACACAAATACGTTAAAATGTTACAAACTATTTTCAAATTATTATAACCTAAAAAAAACAATAAGATAAGATAAAAATATAAACTTGATCCTATTCGAAGTCAATAGTAAAGGTAGGTCATAACCTCACATTGAGCACAACTATCTCAAAAAGGCCACACTAAAAAAAAAACAGGCCGTAATGCTCGTCAAGCATGACGTCACCATAGAAGACGGCAATGACGTAATTAGGTTATATTTTTGTTTTCCATGATAAGATTAAAACAAGCAGCTGATCACAAACGGCAAAAATACGTCATTGCCGTCTTCTATCGTGACGTCATGCTAGACGAGCATTACGGCCTCTCAAAAGGCAGAGTTTAACGAGACAAATAATAACTTGTGTTGATTGTCTTAAATTTACCCATGTCCGAATTATGTATGTAAAAACAAATTCAATTATAATTACGGATTTTGGTAAATAATAAAGACAACACAGACATTAAACATATACGTTTATTAGGTAGTTCTTAAAATCCATTAACTCTTAAAATTCACTCGGCACACATTGAAAATTGAGGTTGAAAATTAACATAGTTAATTATTTTGCAGAATAAATTTATACATGTAAGTTTGCAAAACAAAATAAATTTATGTCGGTTTAGTAATATCAAAAATACAACTTAGATATGAACAAACAAATGACAATAATATATTTTGATAAACAACATTAGTTACATTAGGCCTACTAGAGACAGTATTTACATACGATACGGACTTTGTTTTCTTGTTTGGTATGCGTCATTACAAAGGAACGTAATATGTTCATCAGTTTTCGTGCAAATCATTTGCAATGCCATGCCAATACCAGCTGTCCTGACCTCTCGACATTCCTAAAGTAGGCCTACATAGCTATGATGATAAAATTCTGCCCTTGTTTATATTGATATGCAAAAACACATACCAGAAGTTACAGTACATAGCTATGACATCATTCTGCCCTTGTTTATATTGATATGCAAAAACACATACCAGAAGTTACAGTACATAGCTATGACATCACTCTGCCCTTGTTTATATTGATATGCAATAAACATGCCAGAAGTTAAGACAGTCCATCTCCCCTTACACGACTTACATTCCAGGGAATGCCTAATCCATACCAACAGGCCTAGCCTCTCCACATTCCTACAGTATATAACTATGACTCAACTCCTGACCTTGTTTTACCGAATTTCCCATATGGGGAATAAGCTATTACCGTAGTACTCACGGTAAGACCTGGACCCGGGACCGATTTTTTTTTTGTTTTGATGTCCCTAGAGGTCAAAAACACCATCCGTTCAAATTTATATATATATATATATATTTATATATATATATATTTATATATATATATAAATGTGTGTGTGTCCGTTAGCGCGATAACTCGAGCAAAAATGATCCGATTTTGATGAAATTTGGTACAAACGTGTAAACCTACGTTGATTCAAACGAGTTCGCGAACCAGCATGATCGGACCATGGGAACGGGGGCTTATGGGGGCTTTTATGGGGTAAAAATGGGTTTTTCTCATTTTTGACCCAAAAAACATAAAATTTTGCAATTTCTTTCGAAACTAAATTGTAGAGCTTAAAAAAACAAATAATTTAGTATATTGAAGCGTAATAATGCGCCTAATGGTTACGGAGAAAATTCCAAAAAATTGTAAATTTAAAATTCCCATGTTATTCTTATGGATAATAAGTAAACTGTTGTAGTTTGCTTGTTTATAAACATATTTTGCCCAAATTTGGAAAATGTTTTTATTTCTTACTAACTATTAACATCTATCTATCTATCTATACTATTATAAAAAAGAGGTGGTGTCTGTGTGTGTGTATGTATGGGAAAAGTAAACGCGAAAACTACTGGTCGGATCGGGCTGAAATTCGGCATGATGATAGCTCATATTCCCGATTAACATATAGGCATATTTTTATCCCAAAAATCCTTCCGGGCTCCGCCCCAGTGGCTCTGGAGTTTCCCATGTTAACCTTATGAGAAATGGAATTAATGAATCTTAACAGCTGTTTCAATTAAACAAGTTGGTTCTGTTCTATGATGTTCAATAGCATTAAAGTTACAAGGATTACCAACAGGGTGCAGCACTAGCACTATTATTTCTTTTACATATATGACAACAGCTAATTTGCAACCAAAAGGTGAGTGAGCGTAGCGAACGAACTTCAACCTGGAGGCGAGTGAGCGTAGCGAACGAGCTAACCTGAAGGCAAGTGAGCAAAGCGAACGAGCTAACCTGAAGGAAAGTGAGCGCAGCGAACGAGCTCCAACCTAAAGGTGAGTGAGCGTAGCGAACGAACTTCAACCAGGACGTGATTGAGCCATGCAAACGAGATCATCTTGAAAATTAAGAAGTTAAACGGGGCAAAGCCCGCGGGTTACAGCTAGTTATACATAAAAAACACTTTTACCCTCCCTGTTGCAGCAAACCTAAGTATGTTTTAAACTGATTCTATTTAAATAGGGAATAAATGTGATATTTTTAAGGAGACATTTTAGTGTAAATCCATTCAGGGAAATGGAAATTCGCTTAGTCTGCAGGTTTGCTGCGGCGGGGGTATTTTTTTATTTGTTAGTCTTGTGTGATATAATTAAAATAATTGAATAAGAATAAAAAAGGCTTTAAGACGTTTTCAGGCTTCCTGAGCACCAGCTGGATTGCCGTTCAATGTTAGGAAGATTTGTAGTTTTTGGAATGGGTTGGAAAAATAACTTGTAGGCCTACTACTACACATTTATTTTAAATGCTATAATCGCTGAAAATAGGTACTGTATCACCAGATAATATCAGAATCAAATAAATCTTAACACTAGGTTGGATGGAAGTCAGTTACAGTTCAGCACAATGTAGTCTGCTTCCGGCAACCGGCGGCGTCTGCTTCCGGCAACCGGCGGCGTCGGCTTCCCGCGTAGGCCTATTCATGGTGGTAGGTAGTGTACATCCAACTTACCTTCTGCTTCTTCCGAACCATCGCCACTCGCCAGTTAACCGTAAATTTTGGTTTACTATAAAATCAATCAAGAAAGTATTGCAAAACGGTTTATAACTATTAAAATTACTCTAAAAAAACTGTAATAACGATATCAATTAAATTCACGGAATAATACGATTTTCACGCATATTTCCCGGTTGTTAAAATTCACGCATAATTCCCGATTTTCCCGGAATTCCCGGCCGCTGACAACCCTGTTGGATGCTAACTCAAGGTTTTGTGATAACTTTCCCAGATTTTTTGTGAGCTTGTGGTAGATTTTTAAGAGAATTAAATAAAAGGTATACTTGAAACATACTAAAGTATTAAAAACAACCTGTTATCGTCTGCAAGAAGTTGCGGGAAAATATGTATATATCCCTTAAATAGGTCTTAACACAGACAGGTACAGCTTAAACCTGCTTGCATTATAGCCACCTCATCGGAGTCAGACATTCGGCGCCGAAAATCTGATTCTGACTTCCTGCTTATACCAGCGTGCATGGTGGGGGCGTACCCCAAAACTGATGGCCATCTGCCCTCTCTCAAGCACATAAATGTTCATCCTCAAACATTCGTTATCTGGCAATGCATTTCAAGTAGGTTTGATCCCTTTAACAGCAAAAATGTTATCACTTAAGCTATTCATCCTTGGCTCAAGTGTAAATTTTCCCTGCCATTGTTAAAAGCTTTTATGGCGTGTTTTATGGAGTGTCTTGTAGAGATGGGGACAGGCTAATTTGGAGGAGGAAGTAAAAACCAAGCGCTAGAGATTGAAACTAGCTTACCCTGGTCCTGGTGCATTAGGAGCTTGTTGAAGATCTTTAAGTTGCAAAACGGCCCTTGAAACATTTTAATAGATGTTTTGAGGTAACAAAAACAGGTTATGTAAATGTAATGTCATCAAAGTATTCAGTAAGGTATAAAAGATTCTATCGTATATTTATTTTAGGCTATAGTTAAGTAAAAATTATAAATCCATACGAGCCATCAATCAAAGTACTGGATGACATTGACAAATTTACTTTCTACTAAAAATGTTAAGACAAAACACTCAAGAATTATTACCTTTTGTATAAACTTCTCCACACTTTGTACAACATGCTTGTAGAATTTGATTGCTTTCATGGCTGTCCGAGTTATTGAAATCATCTTGGCCTTCGATATCGGAGGCTTTGTCTCGTAAAGAGACGAAAGCTGAAAACATATAAATTGCATCAATGTTTATTGTTTGACTTAGTCATAGTCATAGTCATAGTCATATAATCTTTATTCAGGAGTACAACATGTTGCACCAGAATGGCGTTATACAATTAAATTTTATTGTTAAAAATAACCATAACTTATATAAAAAGGCTAAACAAAAATACAAAAGCTTATAACTTACAAATTTACAACACTTTCAACCAAAAAATTCATCTAAGGAATAAATGGGCTTGGATAACATAAAAGTTTTTAGCCGTTTTTTAAATTTACTTTTGTCTGTTATTCGTAAAATATTATCTGGTAGAAGGTTATAAAATTTTATCCCAGCATATGAAGGTTTATTTTCAAAAAATTTTAAGTTGCGATTTCAAAAACTGATTTTGTGTCTGTGCCTTGTCCCATAGCTGTGGTATGAACCCAAAGTCTCAAATTTTGGTAAATTATTCTTTACAAACAAGATCAAATCAAAGATATATTGGGCAAAAACAGTAAGAATACCAAGTTTGGAAAATTGTTCTTTAACTGAGGTTCTCCAATCTTGAATGTTTAACATGATACGAAGTGCTTCTTTTTGAAATAGGCCTAATAATATTTGTTCCAAATTTTCATGAGAGGTTGCTCCATATAAAATTATGCCAAAGGAGATGTGGGAGTGAATAATACACCCGCCGCAGCAAACCTGCAGACTAAGCGAATTTCCATTTCCCTGAATGGATTTACACTAAAATGTCTCCTTAAAAATATCACATTTATTCCCTATTTAAATAGAATCAGTTTAAAACATACTTAGGTTTGCTGCAACAGGGAGGGTAAAAGTGTTTTTTATGTATAATGTTAATAGTTAGTAAGAAATAAAAACATTTTCCAAATTTGGGTAAAATAAGTTAATAAACAAGCAAACTACAACAGTTTACTTATTCTCCATAAGAATAACATGGGAATTTTAAATTTACAATTTTTTTGAATTTTCTCCGTAACCATTAGGCGCATTATAACGCTTCAATATACTAAATTATTTGTTTTTTTAAGCTCTACAAAATAGTTTGGAAAGAAATTGCAAAATTGTATGTCTTTTGGGTCAAAAATGGGAAAAACCCATTTTTACCCCATAAAAGCCCCCATAAACCCCCGTTCCCATGGTCCGATCATGCTGGTTCGCGAACTCGTTCGAATAAACGTAGGTTTACACGTTAGTACCAAATTTCATCAAAATCGGATCATTTTTGCTTGAGTTATCGTGCTAACGGACACATATATATATATAAATATATATATATATATATATATATATGAATTTGAACGGATGGTGTTTTTGGCCTCTAGGGACCTCAAAACGAAAAAAAAAAATCGGTCCCGGGTCCAGGTCTTACCATGAGTACTACGGTAATAGCTTATTCCCTATATGGGAAATTCGCTAAAAGCAAAGTAAATTATTTTTAATGTTTCCAAAGGACATAATTTAGAAATTTTTCTCAGAGCAAAAATCCCTGATGAAATTTTACGGCCAAGATGTTCAATATGAAGGTTCCAATTCAAATTTTTGTCAAGTACAAGTCCTAGGAATTTAAAATTTTGCAGTTCTTCTAGACATTTTCCTTCCATCAAAATTCTGTGTTGAGCTGGTTTATTACTTTGATATGTTGAGAAAGATATGCAATTTGTCTTATTTATATTAACTAAAGGTTTAAATTGTTTAAAAAAGTATTTACGTGTGGAAATTGGTTATTTGCTATTGACTCTACTTTTTGATGGGTATTACCAGATACAAGTAAGCTAATGTCATCAGCATATAAACAGACTTTAGCATCATCTAATACATCTGGTAAACCCTTTGTATAACATATGAACAACAGTGGTCCCAGGATTGATCCTTGTGGCACTCTATATTTTAAAAATTCCAATGATGAAGTAAAATTTACCTTATTGTTGTTTGTGACATTAGTTATTTCTACATATTGTTGTCTGTTATTTAAATACGATTTAAACCAATCTAAAGCTCTTCCCTTGATACCCAAACAAAACAGGATATTTACCAGCTTGGAGTGTGACACACTATCAAAAGCCTTGCTGAGGTCCATAAAGACCCCAGTAACATTATTTCTCTTATCCACCGAATCTATTACTGATTCAATGAACTGAACACTAGCACTAATCACAGACTTGCCGGATTGAAATCCATGTTGTTCTTTATCTATCAAGTTGTTGGTTTCCAGAAATTCTGTTAGTTTTATACACATAGCTTTTTCATAGATCTTAGAAAAGGATGGTAGTAAAGATATAGGTCTATAGTTTGAAGGTATCAAATCAAATCAAATCAAATCAAATCATCTTTATTCAAACTGTACATACATACATGAATAGAGTCACAGAAATAAGAACTAACAAGTACATTATGTTTCTTATTTTAACATTATTTTATTTACATACATTGCTAAATCTATGCAATACAATCCTTTATTAATGCTGTGTATTTATGAATGTAGTTAAAACATTTTTTACTCTTTTGGTTAGTTAGTCCTACATAACAAAAGACTAAAGACAAATTTATTAAATTCGCTCACCAGTCACTAGATCTTGCAATTTGTATTTTTTTCTTCTTTATCATTGAAATCGTTTTTGTAAATATATACCTACAACCAGCTCTAGTTTGCTGGTAGCAAATAAGCTTGATTATAGGATGGATTAATAGAGCTATAAAAAGAAATCTTCTATAGAATAACAACACAAGGAGGTAATTTAATAACAACACTATACCGGAAATTTCAGGTATAGCGGGATCTCCCTTTTTAAAGACTGGTTTAATCTTAGAAATCTTTAATTTGTCAGGAAAAATACCTGTAATAAAAGAAGAGTTGACAAGATGACATAACGGATATTTTAGATAGTCAATTGCTGTTTTAATAATAGGCATGGGGATCTCATCATAACCACAAGAAAATTTATTTTTAATAGACAAAACTATTGATTTGATTTCTTCTAATGATAGTGGTTGAGGAAGAAAACTTTTATTTGAGCGGCTCAAAAGGGGTGTTTGGATACTTGTAGCTTTGTTGGGTATGTTTGGGATGACTTCTGTTTCAACCATGTTGGCATAGTACTGGTTTAGGAGTGCACTTACCAACCTGGGATCACTGACGTCTCTGTTTCTATGCTTTAAAGTAATGTTTTGTTGGCGGATTGAACTGCTGCCTACCTCTTTATTTATAATATCCCATGTTGTCTTGCAAACATTGTCTGCATTGCGTATCTTATCACTAAAAAAGTTAGTTTTAGCTCCAAGAATTTGGGATTTTAATTCAGTTTTTTTGTTTTTCAAGGCCAATTTAACATTTTTGTCCCTGGTAAGCCGATTTAAATTACTTAGTCTGTTGATTTCCTGTTTACTCTGAACAATGTGTTGGTTCATCCAGCCTGTTTTTTTGGAAGTCTGTCTGCATTTTACCATAGGAAAACATAAGTTAAAATAATACATGAAAACATTGATGAACACATCATACTTATCATTTACAGGAGCGTTATAGACATCATGCCAATTTTCATGAGAAATTAAATGCTTAAATTAAACTGAAATTAAACTTATTACCTAACTTGTTTATAGATGGATATAAGTAGTCATGGATGGATAAGGACGTTTGGTACTGAGAACATTTAGGTTATCTATTATGACACTAGGTCCCCCCCCCTTGATTATTGAGTTTTTTTACGGTCCCGGTTAAAAAACAAGAGGATTTCAATAAGAAATAAAGCTACATAGCCAAATTGTTTCACTCCCTTAAATACTCATCTAGCATTCATATTCGGTTAAAATATCAAATTAAATTAAGGCCTATTTAAAGCTAAATAAAATGCAAATAATGCCTAGTTGACTATAGAACGTGCGACGTGTTACGTTACCTATATTATGAAATAAGAGTTTTGGCGGTTTGTGATTTTTTTTATATACAAACATTGACGTACCTGCTGTATATTTTAAAATTTGGGTTATGTTTATGTTAAATTAATCATTAATAGTAAGTTTATTTTTTTATTTTTTCATACTACATATTGAATGTACACATCTATAGATACTATAGTATGAGTAACGTTTGCGCACAATGATTTCAAAAACGGCTCCTAGGATTTCCTCTAAATTGTTAGGAATATCTTAGTTTCAGGCTAAAAAAAATATCCATGCTAGCCACGGTTCTGGGAAATTTAGTTTTTTGGTAAAAAATGTAAATGAAATTTTAATATTTTTTACATTGGTCTTATGGTAAGCTAGGGTAGCCAAGACAGCTTTTATGAAAATGTATATAAATGCATTGTAACATATGTTCATCACAAATCATGTAAAGTACAGTGGCAAATTACTAAATCTATACAGACTGTCCCAAAAGACCGGTTTAATATTTTCTAAACGACAACAGATAAATCAATAAGATTTTGCACATTAACACCACACTTAAAAATCTACTTTTTTAAGGAACTATCAATTTTCTGTCATATCATGGGGACATCCCACAAGGAGTCAGAAGGAAATCTTAAATAGAAGCATAGGTTGACATGCACATCAAATTAAAGGTCTTCACTAGTAGATTACAATGCCGTAAATTCAAGCTCAAAAGAACGCCTGAGTAAAAAATGGCAGTCGTTCAAAGATTCAAAATGGCAGGTTCAAGAAATCTTTGAACGGCTGCCATTTTTAACTCAGACGTTCTTTTGAGCATGAATTTACGGCATTGTAATCTAATAGTGAAGACCTTTAATTTGATGTGCATATCGACCTATGCTTACGTTAACAATTTTTTTTCCGATTCCTAGGGCTGTGCCCCCAAATGCAAATTAATGAATCTTTGAACCACTGTCATTCTTGACTTGGTAGTCCATTTGAGTTCAAATTTGCGGCATTATAATCTGCTAGTAAAGACCTTTAATTTTATGTACATATCAACCTATGCTTCTATTTAAGATTTCCTTCTGACTCCATGCGGGACGTCCCCATGATGTGACAGTAAATTTAAATTTCCTTAAAAAAGTAGATTTTTAGGTGTGGTGTTGATACGTACCAAATCTTATTGATTTATCTGTTGTCGTTTAGAAAATATTAAACCGGTCCAGGACTTTTGGGACAGTCTGTATAAAAGGCAAAGCCCTCACTGACTGACTCACTCACTCATCACTAATTCTCTTACTTCCCATTTACCTAGGAGCACAGAAAACATACTACTATAACCCAGAATGCTAACCGCATGGTAAAAGGCGTTAAGTACTCGGAGAGAGCTTTGCCTGTCAATTCGTAGGCAGCGCCACCAGCGTTGCTATGCTGAGTTCATGGCAAAGCTGGTGGCGCTGCCTACGAATTGACAGGCAAAGCTCTCTCCGAGTACTTAACGCTTTTTAACATGCGGTTAGCATTCTGGGTTATAGTAGTATGTTTTCTGTGCTAGGAGGCTGAAATTTGGTATACTGATTCTTTAGGCATTAAATAGGAAAACTAAGCTGTTTTTATTCTGATCGGACTCTCGGGCTCCGCCCCAGTGGATCTGGAGTTTCCCATGTTAACCTTATGAGTACTCATATTTAAATGGAATTAATGAATCTTAACAGTTGTTTCAATTAAACAAGTTGGTTCTGTTCTATGATGTTCTTCAATAGCATTAAAGTTACAAGGATTACCAACAGGGTGCAGCACTAATTATTTATTTGATATTTATGACAACAGCTAATTTGCAACTAAAAGGTGAGTGAGCGTAGCGAGCGTACTTCAACCGGGAGGCGAGTTAGCGTAGTGAACGAGCTAACCTGAAGGCAAGTGAGCGCAGCGAACGAGCTCCAACCTAAAAGTGAGTGAGCGTAGCGAACAAACTTCAACCAGGACGTGATTGAGCCATGAGACGTTACAGCAACATCGGTGAACTCGGTCTTGCCTCTCATTTTTGCAGGAAAAATCCTAGTGGCGGTGTTGCCATATATGTTAAGCCTGGTCTTAAGTGTACAGGTTTGGATCTAAGCAACTACTGTGAAGAGTTTGAGGGTGAGTTTGCTGCAATTTTGATGCATGATTTTGATCTTATCGTAGTAGCCATGTACCGATCCCCTAGTGGTTCTGTTGAAAGATTCTTTTTCCTTTTGGAACTGTGTTTGACATTCTTAATTACCTTTAATCTATCAATAGTTATTGGTACGGACCATAATATCTAGACTTATTGAAGCATAATAATGATTCTGTAGACTTTTTGAATACCCTACGTAGCTTTGGATTGTACAGCAGTGTTTTAGTCCCTACAAGGAACAATGCTTCTTTGGACTCCTTTCTCACTAATTTAAACGCATGGGAGTACGATGTAGTTGTTAGTGATGAACAGATAGCTGACCATAAGCATGTTCTCTTAATGCTTAAGTCCCGTAACATTTTAAAACGTTCGCCTAAACTGGTAACTTTTAGACTCTCTAATGATTTTAGAATGAATCTTTTTATTAATGACGTGGCAAACCATGTGCCAATATGGTTCAATGATGTGTGTGCGCTCCCGGCGGAGGTGGCCTTTACGGATTTCTTTTTGAAATTCAAGGATACATTTGATCTGCACTTTCCTCTAATTCAAAAGACGGTACCGGGAGGCCCCGTGGGCAGTACATTGTCAAGTGTGAATAGGCCTAATAAACTTAAAAATTGGTACTCTACAGAGCTTGCCAATTTCAAACAATATATTTTGTCTGTGCGTGACTTGACCAAGTCAGATCCGTCCATGCTCCCTCATCTGCAGGGTTTGAGAAAGGAATATCGTAGGCAGCTGCGAGTGGCCAAACAGTCTGCAGCTGCTGACATGGTAGCAAGGGCTGCCAACCCTTGCAAGGCAGCGTGGGGTCTTATCAACCGGAGCAGGTCCAGTCCCAGAAGTGATGGTGAGACCGACTTTGCTTCTGCGGAGGATTTCAACTTGTTTTTCCTCGACTCTGTAGAAAATATCGTGAGTGGTATTGTAGGAAATAAGGTGGATTATTTAAATAATATTCCTATGTCACAAGTAGCCTTTGAGTGGATGATGGTCACACCCACTGATATTGTAAATATTGTAAATAGTTTTAAACCATCATGTAGTAAGGATGTGTTTGATATGTCCACTGAGTTTTTGAAAAAAATTGTACCTTATATTGCCACAATACTAGCTCATCTGTTTAATTGCTGCCTATTAGAAGGGGTTTTTCCGGAAGTCCTAAAAAGGGCAAGGACTGTACCTGTGTACAAAAAGGGGCCCAGAAATAGCATGGCTAGTTATAGACCTGTATCTCTGTTACCAGTTTTTAGTAAGATCCTTGAGGGTTTAATGTTAAACCAGTTGTATGGCCACTTTGAGTTGCACGGTCTCCTTGTTCCGGCTCAGCATGGTTTCGGAGAGGCTTTTCCACAGTCACCGCTGTGGACTCCCTCATACAGGTTGTCTTGGGTGCTTTCGAGAGGCAGTCTTCTACTGCTGTTCTCTTGTGTGACCTATCTCGAGCCTTCGACTGTATGCCGCATAATATTCTTTTAAATAAACTTGAGAGACTCGGACTGGGGGAGTTTGCACTCAGGGTGGTCCATTCATATCTTGAAGACAGGTCTCAGGTGGTAAGCTGGGCTGGTGACCAGTCCAGTCCGCTTAAGGTGAAGTATGGGGTCCCTCAGGGCTCGATACTTGGGCCTTTCCTATTTATTGTGGCCATGAATGACATTTATTACAATGTATCAAATGATGTGCTGCTATACGCAGATGACACAACCCTGTTTGCTAGTGATTCAGACCCTGTAGTTGCTAAACTAGCTGTAAGTGGAATGCTTAATACTGCCACTGATTGGTTCTCGGGTAATAGACTAGCTCTTAACCAAGGGAAAACACAGGAAATCCTTTTCAGTCTTAGTAAGAATGTGGATAAACAAGATGCAGTAAAATTGTTGGGTTTCACCCTTGACTCTGAGCTTGGGTGGAGTGACCACATTGAAGCACTGTGCACTAAGTTAAATAGAGTAACGTGTCTGCTTCGTAAGCTCTCATACGAGATGCCCTTTGATTTTGTAAGACTTGCTTTTTTTGCTTTTTTCAGGCTCATGTGGTTTATGGAACTAGGCTATGGGGCCACTCCCCCCAGGCTCAGAAGATTCTGTTGCTACAGAAGAAAGCAGTCAGGGTAATCTGTAGGACTGAGTATTTGGCTCATTGTAAACCTTTTTCTTTTGTGAGTTGCAGATCATGACTGTAATCAATGTTTATATTTTTCAGTGTCTCATGGCCATTAAAGAATCAGAAAACACACTTGCTCGAAATTCAGATGTACACCAGAACAAGACCAGATTCTGTAACAATATTCACTTAAGTTATAATAGACTAAGTAAAACACAACAATGCTTCCCTGTTACAGGTATCAATCTTTTCAACTCGCTGCCAGATCAAGTGAAATCTCTTCCAAATTCCAAATTTAAAACTATTCTGAAGAAGTGGCTATTGGCAAACCCTTTATATCAAGTAGAAGATTTTTATGTTGCTATGAAGCATGGTCCATTTATTGTACCTTAGAATAGAAATCTGGAAGGTATACTATTTATTTATTTATTTGCTTGCTTGTGCATGGTTTTGCTGATTTATTTTTGTAGTCTTTAGTTCTTGTATTTGCAGCTTTCTGTACTGTTCATTTTGGCTGTATTTTTGACAATGCCTATTGTATTTATTGTACTGAATGGCTAATAAAATCATTTATCATTTATCATTTATCATGCGAACGAGCTCACTTAAAAATTAAACGGGGCAAAGCCCGCGGGGACAGCTAGTACAGTATATAAAAGAGGATGTTTGTTTGTTTGGCAGTGATAAACTCAGACACCGCTGAACCGATTGTTACGAAACTTTGTACATACGTGTAGAATGTCATGGAATAGGTTTATACACCATCAATTTCGTGATCCGTCCAATCAGCTCCGCCCCAGTGGCTCTGGAGTTTCCCATGTTAAACTTATGAGAAATGGAATTAATGAATCTTAACAGCTGTTTCAATTAAACAAGTTGATTCTGTTCTATGATGTTCAATAGCATTAAAGTTACAAGGATTACCAACAGGGTGCAGCACTATTATTTCTTTTACATTTATGACAACAGCTAATTTGCAACCAAAAGGTGAGTGAGCGTAGCGAACGAACTTCAACCTGGAGGCGAGTTAGCGTAGCGAACGAGCTAACCTGAAGGCAAGTGAGCGTAGCGAACGAGCTAACCTGAAGGCAAGTGAGCGCAGCGAACGAGCTCCAACCTAAAGGTGAGTGAGCGTAGCGAACGAGCTCCAACCTAAAGGTGAGTGAGCGTAGCGAACGAACTTCAACCAGGACGTGATTGAGCCATGCGAACGATTAAACGTAACGGTACTTAAATTATAGTCAAAGGCAAGACAACGTCTGCCGGGTTCAGCTAGTACAGTATAAAAAAAGAACATTCCCATAGGCCTATACAACTCAACTTCGCACTGGTTACAGTATTTAATACACTTGGGGTGTTTTATGAAACAATGGGATAGTTAGGCCTAAGACTGTTCAAAAATCCAAATCGTAAAATATTTTACTGCAAACGATTATACACTAATGCTTAACTAAGAGCAAGCCATTTTTTTTTAGCCTACAAGTTGTTAGTCGTTCATCGTGTTTACAGTAGTTCATGTTGGTGACACTGGGTGCACTGGTGTCTACTATCTAATTTATTAATAGGGTTATCTTATTTGTTGTCTAAATAATCCAAATCTAAATAATCTAAATAAAATTTCATGGTTTGTAGGCTTCTTTACTGTTATTTAGTTTCATGGTTTGTACTTTACTGTTTGGTTGTATATTTAGGTAGGCCTACCTAACGGGTTCTCTTATAAAACCGATTTATGAAATTATACAGCAAGTTTGGTTGGTTAGGTTAGTTCAGAACAGTTTCATTTCATAATGAACAATTATTTTTTCCTCATTAAATCATATACAGCAAGTTTGGTTGGTTTGGTTAGTTTAGAACAGTTTAATTTCATAATGAACAATTATTTTTTCCTCATGAAATCATACAGCAAGTTTGGTTGGTTTGGAATAGTTTCATTTCATAATAAACCATTATTTTTGCGACGCTCCTTTCTGCACTGGAAAAATATTACAAGTGCGTGCAGTCGCAAACGTTTGCCGGGGATAGCTCAGCCTACAATGGCTGGGTAAAGTTCCAGGGTCTGCGATAAGGTCAGGGTAACCACTAGGCCAAAAGCCGGGTCTAACCGGTATAGGACTGGCTCAGTCATACACGGGCACTGTGAACAAGTCAAAAACAAGTCACCAAAACAAACGTGCAATAATCACCACCAGGCCTACGCCGATTCTCCACACTCCTAGGGGGTCGTTGCTGACTACGCAACTCGGGCTTCGTCTCAACTATCCAACAGTTAAGCCCAGAGTGCCTAAAACACAGTGAGTTACACTACGACTTGCCAATAAAAACCACAATGCGAGTTATCACCAGGCGGGGTCTACCAGGCCACTATAATCCAATACACAACTCTAATGCCCAAGCTAAGAATCAAACATTTTGAATCTTTGAACGACTGCCATTTTTTACTCAGGCGTTCTTTTGAGCTTGAATTTACGGCATTGTAATCTACTAGTGAAGACCTTTAATTTGATGTGCATATCGACCTATGCTTATGTTAACAATTTTTTTTCCGATTCCTAGGGCTGTGCCCCCAAATGCAAATTAAATGAATCTGTCACTCGTACCGTACACTCCTCTCTGTACGTACACCACCAACGTATCTGTCGTCTCCACAAGACACCACACTATCCTCACTGTCCGGGATCCACGACTCGAATGTCCGTCCTAGGCTATCCGGTAGTCCCAGGATACCCAAGCTTATCCAAACTGATAAGCCGGGTCAAAGGGCGCTAGCCAGGTTCGCCGCCGCCGCTTGCTTACCTCAACAGTCGCGCGGCCAAATAACAAAAATATACCCCCCTAGGAAAAATAACTCGTTACATTTTTTTCCTCGTGATATCATACAGCAAGTTTGGTTGGTTTGGTTAGTTTAGAACAGTATCTTTTCATAATCAATAATTAGTTTTTCCTCATGAAATCATACAGCAAGTTTGGTTGGTTTGGTTAGTTTAGAACAGTTTCATTTCATAATGAACCATTGTTTTTTCCTCGTGAAATCATACAGCAAGTTTGGTTGGTTTGGTAAGTTTAGAACAGTTTCATTTCATAATTAACCATTACTTTTTCGTCATAAAATCATACAGCAAGTTTGGTTGGTTTAGAACAGTTTCATTTCATAATCAACAATTATTTTTTTTCTCAACAAGTGAGTGTTCGTAAGATCTTACATGTTGAAATCTTAACTGCAGTACTTTGCTATTAAAAACGAGATTTTGCGAGAAATACAGAGGGAATTCAGGTTAAATTGAGGGAATTCTAGGGGTAGGGCCTAATTGTGGTACGGTGACCTGTCACTGCAACTGCATTGCTATTGTTTGTGGTTTGTGGTAAAACAGATCAACAGATGATGCAATTGTGCAGATTTCGGATTGGCTGATGATTTCTTTCGTGTAGTAATCTGATTGGCTGGTGGTTTCGTTGTTAGTTGTTTGTTTTGAACTGTCTCCATGACTCCATGCTGTTAGTTCAAAGTGAAGTAGTGACAAAGGAGGACGTAGCTCAAATTTGTGATTAATTTTCATTATGATTGTGTCGGAAAATCGCGTTCGGACATTATGTAGAGAACGGGGTGGTTCCTGGTGAAATATGTGGATACCTATCAATATGTATTTGTTGGACGAAGTGATTTTAATTTTCGTTGTAGGCTAGTTGCTGTTGCTGGTGCTCTCCGTGCGTGCCGGTTTTGGTTATCTTTGACTTTGAGTGAGACAGCAGTAAATTATATGTCGAGTACATCTTCCTCGTGAATTTTTCACATCGATGTAGTGAATCCAACATTCTTCAAGTGTGGAATTGTGTAAAATTGGTGTATATTTAGTATTTGGAGGAACTGTTGTTAGGGTCGGTTTTATTAAATTCCAGTCAATATTTGGGACTGGAATTGCTTTTCCCCCAATTAATTAGTATCCTCCAAAACTTCATTTTATACACTTTTTACTTTTTACACAATTTCACACTTCAGAAAGTGTTTTTAAGCTGGGGTCTGGGTCCCAAATGTTTACAAATTTTACAATTGTTCAGTACCGTAGCCTAAGTTAAACAATCTTAATTTCTGGTGACAAGTTAAAGGATTCCCAGTCACCTTTATGTGCATTATAGCCTAACTTAAGGCTAGTCTACCCTACTGTACAGAACTGCTAAATTGGCCATTGCCTTTCAGGCTCTTCCTCGCTCACGTAGGATAACAAGTAGGCCTAGCCTAAGTTAGGCTATACCTATATCCGCCACAAGATACTAGAGCTAAGATTGCATGGCTGTGCCATACTCTTCAATTCTCTGTATCTTACTTAAGTTATCTGTGGTTGCAACTTGTGTGAACCTGGCAATAACTCGGCAATAAGTAGTGCGCGCGCCCGAAAAAATCTATTGCTAGCAGTTTTGCGGCAAAATACGTCCGCGAACCATATTACCAATAATGCCACCAGATAGAGGACACTTTAACGGACACGACAGTATCAAAATTATGTACCTGGGGAGTAGAATAAGGGGGGTAAAACCAGCAATAAGTTATGCGCGCGCCCGCTAAAATCTATTGCTGGCCGTGTTGCGGCAAAATACGTCCGCGAACCATATTACCAATAATGCCACCAGATAGAGGACACTTTAACGGACACGACAGTATCAAAATTATGTACCTGGGGAGTAGAAAATCTCCCAAAATCTAAATCTCAATGTGGATAAAACAAGTATCATAAATTTTCAAACTCGAACTACCAGAAATCAACGTCGACCGATTATTAAATTTAATAATAAAGCCATTGAAGTTAAGGATAGTACTAAATTTTTAGGATTAGTAATAGATAAAAGACTAAATTGGAACTGTCATGTTGAAAAAGTACTTTCAAAAGTTTCTTCCGGATTATATGCCTTAACTAGATTAAAAAACTATTGCGAAATAGAAACTTTGAAGTTGGTTTATTTTTCATACATACATTCAGTGATTTCATTTGGGATTTCCCTTTATGGCTCAACCAATAAGAGAAACTTAAAATCTATATTAAGAATGCAAAAAAAAAGCTATAAGAATAATTTACAACCTTCCACCTAGAACTTCTGTTAAGAGAAAGTTTAAAACAGAAAATATAATGACAGTTTTCGGTATGTATGTTTTTGAAACAGTGGTCTCCGTTAAAAACAGATTTCATGAAATAGAGCTGGTTGGAAAGAAACATGATTATCTTACAAGAAATCGAGGCAAGTTAGCATTAAGTCCTCATAAATTGCGTCTTTTCGAAAAAAAACCCAAATACGCCGGAACAAAATTCTATAATCAACTTCCAAAGGACATACAAGCAGAAGTAAATATAAAAAAATTTAAAAACAAACTTAAGAAATTTCTCATTAGCAGGGCTATTTATTCATTTGATGAACTATAATTGACTTTTCTTTCCCTACTAATCAAAGTATGTTTTTACTGTTAGTTTTTTGTTCTTTTACAATTTTTCCCATTTACTATAAGCATGTAAATTTTATTATAACTTATAAGAAATGTGACACTATTCATGTATATTTTTAATGTACCTACTTTATGAATAAAGATAATTTGAATTGAATTGAATTGAATTGAATTGAATAGAATAAGGGGGGTAAAACCAGCAATAAGTTATGCGCGCGCCCGCTAAAATCTATTGCTGGCCGTGTTGCGGCAAAATACGTCCGCGAACCATATTACCAATAATGCCACCAGATAGAGGACACTTTAACGGACACGACAGTATCAAAATTATGTACCTGGGGAGTAGAATAAGGGGGGTAAAACCAGCAATAAGTTATGCGCGCGCCCGAAGAAATCTATTGCTGGCAGTTTTGCGGCAAAATACGTCCGCGAACCTTATTACCAATAATGCCACCAGATAGAGGACACTTTAACGGACACGACAGTATCAAAATTATGTACCTGGGGAGTAGAATAAGGGGGGTAAAACCAGCAATAAGTTATGCGCGCGCCCGCTAAAATCTATTGCTGGCCGTGTTGCGGCGAAATACGTCCGCGAACCATATTACCAATAATGCCACCAGATAGAGGACACTTTAACGGACACGACAGTATCAAAATTATGTACCTGGGGAGTAGAATAAGGGGGGTAAAACCAGCAATAAGTTATGCGCGCGCCCGAAAAAATCTATTGCTGGCAGTTTTGCGGCAAAATATGTCCGCGAACCATATTACCAATAATGCCACCAGATAGAGGACACTTTAACGGACACGACAGTATCAAAATTATGTACCTGGGGAGTAGAATAAGGGGGGTAAAACCAGCAATAAGTTATGCGCACGCCTGCTAAAATCTATTGCTGGCCGTGTTGCGGCAAAATACGTCCGCGAACCATATTACCAATAATGTCACCAGATAGAGGACACTTTAACGGACACGACAGTATCAAAATTATGTACCTGGGGAGTAGAATAAGGGGAGTAAAACCAGCAATAAGTTATGCGCGCGCCCGAAGAAATCTATTGCTGGCAGTTTTGCGGCAAAATACGTCCACGAACCATATTACCAATAATGCCACCAGATAGAGGTCACTTCAACATGACAGTTCCAATTTAGTCTTTTATCTATTACTAATCCTAAAAATTTAGTACTATCCTTAACTTCAATGGCTTTATTATTAAATTTAATAATCGGTCGACGTTGATTTCTGGTAGTTCGAGTTTGAAAATTTATGATACTTGTTTTATCCACATTGAGATTTAGATTTTGGGAGATTTTCTACTCCCCAGGTACATAATTTTGATACTGTCGTGTCCGTTAAAGTGTCCTCTATCTGGTGGCATTATTGGTAATATGGTTCGCGGACGTATTTTGCCGCAACACGGCCAGCAATAGATTTTAGCGGGCGCGCGCATAACTTATTGCTGGTTTTACCCCCCTTATTCTACTCCCCAGGTACATAATTTTGATACTGTCGTGTCCGTTAAAGTGTCCTCTATCTGGTGGCATTATTGGTAATATGGTTCGCGGACGTATTTTGCCGCAAAACTGCCAGCAATAGATTTTAGCGGGCGCGCGCATAACTTATTGCTGGTTTTACCCCCCTTATTCTACTCCCCAGGTACATAATTTTGATACTGTCGTGTCCGTTAATGTGTCCTCTATCTGGTGGCATTATTGGTAATATGGTTTGCGGACGTATTTTGCCGCAAAACTGCCAGCAATAGATTTTAGCGGGCGCGCGCATAACTTATTGCTGGTTTTACCCCCCTTAACCTACTCCCCAGGTACATGATGTTAATACTGTCGTGTCCGTTAAAGTGTCCTCTATCTGTTGGCAATATTGGTAATATGGTTCGCGGACGTATTTTGCCGCAAAACCGCCGGCAATAGATTTTAGCGGGCGCGCGCACAACTTATTGCTGGTTTTACCCCCCTTATTCTACTCTCCAGGTACATAGTTTTGATACTGTCGTGTTCGTTAAAGTGTCCTCTATCTGTTGGCATTATCGGTAATATGGTTCGCGGACGTATTTTGCCGCAACACGGCCAGCAATAGATTTTAGCGGGCGCGCACACTACTTATGGCTGGAGTTATTGCCAGGTTCACGTCAATGTGGTTGCAAATAGTGATAGGCTACGGTTACTAACTTATGTTAGGCTAGTATGTATTGTTAACCCTATGGGACCAAACATCCCTAGTTGTTAATAGGCAAATCAGCTTTCGGCCAGTTTAGTTTTGAGAAAAATAGCCTACCTATCATCCCCAGATAAGTATGTTTTAGGACACAAGCTTGTAGCCTGAACTGTCGGGGAAAAGCTCAAACATCAAGTTACAAAGCTTTGCCTAATTGAACAGCCTACATTTTTAGGAAAAGCTCCAAGTAACTTAGGCCTAGGCCCTAGGTAAGCATAGACTATACAATAATTTTCAATTTACTTGTAGAAAATATAGAGAAGATCAATAGACTTGAAGGGCATATAGTTTTAAACAACTAGGGGGTACAGTTTCTTAACTGGGCTATGCTAATATCGATTGGAATGCTATGCTAGGGAACTGAGGAAAGAAAACACTGTAAAGCTGCTGGGCTTCACCCTTGACCCTCAGCTTGATTGGAACGATCATATTGAAATCCTGTGTGGTAAGCTAAGTCGTGTAATCCATTTGCTCAGACGGTTGAAGGCTGACATGCCATTTGAATTTGTTCGACTTGCGTACTTTGCTTTTTTCCATGCTCATATTCTGTATGGCACTAGGCTCTGGGGTCACTCCCCTGGAGTGCAAAAAGTCCTCAAACTACAGAAGAAAGCTGTCAGGGTCTTGTGTGGAGTCCATCAGCTTGAGCATTGTAAACCTCTGTTTGTTCAGCATGGTATAATGCCTGTACACAATGTATTTATTTACCAATGCCTGTTAGAGATTAAGAACAATGAATCAGCTTTTCCATTGGTTAATAATGTTCATCATTATAGCACTAGGAACAATGAAAATATTTTTAGAGATAGAGTTAGACTAGATTTAACTCTCAACTGCTTTCCTGTTGCAGGAATAAGGTTCTACAATGCCTTACCCATAACTGTAAGACAACTCTTACCGAACAAGTTTGCGACCACACTAAAAGCTTGGATGCTTGCCAATCCTTTCTATTCCATAAAAGAGTTTTGGAATGCACAGCTTGTTACTATTGGGTTGAACCCACAGTAGTCCAGTAGAGGTATTACAAAAATGTAAATTTATTTAATTTTCTCTGCCTTGCATGGCTTGCAGCATGTAGTTTTCATTTTTTTTATTATTTTTAGTTGCATGCATTGCTTTGTATGTTTATATTGATTGAGATCCTGCATGTTTTTTTTTTTTTTTCAGCTTTTAATTTAATTTTGTTAGTCAAGAATGCTAGAAGAAGCTTGGCATGTTATTTATTGTATTGTTGACGTAGCCTATTGTCCTGTATGCACTGAATGGCCTAATAAATCATTTGAATCATTTGAATCATTTGATTGAAACTATCGATTCGATTAGTAAACTTTCATGCGATTTTTTCACCATCAGCAAGTTTGGTTGGTTAGGTTAGGTTATGATAGTTTAATTTTACAATAGTTTATATTTTAAAATATTGATTATTAATCAATATTTTCAATTCGATAGTTTCAATCGATATTAGTGTAACGGTCGTTTTCTTGTTGGAATACCTACTGCTACTTTGGGTGACGTAGCTCAGGAATGAAACTCAGCACTCGCTTACAAAACCCAACTTTATTAAATACTCAAAACAACACAAAGAACACAGAGATAACTAACAATCAAAAAGGTAGAGTAGACTGGAACTGTATAAATAATTTAGTAACTTAAACCCCAATTTGGAAAAGACTCTAAACCCCAATTTTGAAAACCCTTAACATTTTCTTACCTGGACCCAAGGCCAAGGGCCTTGGGCTCCAGCTCCCCCAGCAGGACCCCGTCCTCTGGTGCACCACACCAACACTACCCACCAAAACTGACCCCTTGATCAAGTGCACTGGCTTACTTAAAGCAACAGCCTTCAGTAGGTCAGCACAACAAGTTATTAACAACACTACCAGCCTACTCACACAACATTGCCAAACACTTCCTCTTCACAATATTTGACCCTCCTATTACATCCCCCCATTTCCTCCAGACGATGTCCCCAGCGTCTCAACTACATAGATATATCTACTCAGAGAGAAAACAAAAAATAATAACAAAAACTGATAAAATCTTTTAAAATTGTACCTAAACAAAATTAAAATAAGGTTTAGGAGGGGAAGAACTGACCAACTGTTCGCGGACTTCCTCAGCAGTTGCGTCGATAAAGCCTCCTCGAACAGTCGTTGGTCTTCAGATGTTTGACCACAGCCATGTCTTCTGCGATGTCTCCCACTTCGGTGTCTATAGTCTGTAGTCCATCCAGCGTTCCTTGACAGCATTGATGATGAATCGACTTTGGTTGACGATGATGTTGGACTGCTTTTGCCATTGATTGAGTGTACTGCAGCCTGAAGTTCTCCTCTTCTTAAAAGCCCTTGCCCCCAGCAGCGTTTCCCCAGTTTTCATTGAATTTGACAAAGTCTCATCCTCCGATCACAATGTTGAAGATAACACATGATAACACGGCAAATCATGAAGTTCTTGTAGCCTTGTCTACAGTTGGTCAGTGGGGATGGGTAAATAGGAAGCCTACACAAACATATAACTCACAAATACAACATATAATTTATAAAAAAAACCCTAGACTTTTTAAGAAATTCTCAAACTCACATGAAGAACAAAACAAAAATCATTAAAACAAAAATTATTGAAACTAAGAGAAGTGTTTGGAATGTGTTACCTTAACAAATTTGATACGATTAAATAACAAAACCTTTAATAATTTCTGACTGATTTACTTTAGATTATTCAAATATGACCTTTTTAAAGAATTCTAAACAAATAATGAGTTTAACAGTTGTCTCTAATTTCTGGTAATTTGCAATTTAAGTCTGAAAAAATTAAATAAACAATTTGTCTCACACTAAAGTCCCTGATAATTAAAAATCTAAAAAAAACAAAATATATCTCAATAAAATATTCTTTTAATACATAATCTGTCTTGTCTTCAAAATTTGCCAGACTGTTAATTTTACTAGAGGAAACTATTGCAACATTTAAAACATTATTTCCCAATACAGTTGCCACCTTTGTGAAATATGATACAATTTATCTCTAAAATAGTATAAACAAAGAAAAAACAAAACAAAATCATCTTCCAATAAAATTAGACTTCCCCATAGCATTTTTAAAACACAAACACAATTTATCATTGTCAAAATAATAGTATAAAATTTTCAAACTACCCCATTCAATATAGCTTACATAATTTATGTTTAAAGGTTTACCAACATTTTGGTCATTTCTCCTCATAACATTGAGTGAAATTATGTTTGCTTACATATTAAAAACAAGTTAAATTTTAGCTTCAATGTGTTATATCAAAAATACACTTAAAAACGGCGTATATAATTTTCCAATGAAAATGCATTAAAAAAAAATTGCTGGAAAAAATGATTTGGGCCCAAATCGTTACAATCAAACCCGTAAGCAAAACCAATTTCCCTTTTAAAATTTCTCCAACAATCTATCACCTGTAAAAACAAAAGTTTGTTCCCAAAATAAAACATTCATGCATTGCTGATTTCCCAAAGCAAACTCTAGAGCATCAGTATTAAAAGGTAAACATTGTAACAAAACACGGTCAGCACTCAGCAAGGTCAGGTCACAGAGAGGCCATTTACACCACGCTCAGCATTCCTCAGCCTACAAACATGCTGACTTCTCTCACCGCAACTTTGCTCGTGCTATACTCTGAAATATCAACATATAAACACCTACTATAATCATTAACCGTATTAACCATTCGTAAAAATCCCCATCTGAAAAAAAAATTAATTACTACCAAATTAAAGTTTAAACTCAAATATATTTCTAAAACAATACACCATAATACACTATGAATAATTAACTATCCCTCATACTACTTCTATAAAATATAATATATTGATCCACCATTCACTGCATCTACTGCGCATAAAGAGCTGAAACAGAATAGTTTGACAACATGTGTCCGCCACATTATTCGCACAATATACACTCTAGAGTAGAAATAGCAGGTCTGCAACCACAGAATCACATCTTCGAGAAACCTGGGAACTACAAGATCCCAGATTCAACACAAATTTAACCAGGCAAATACACACACTTCTGCACAGCAACAACATCTGAAACACACATTACACATGTGCACCCAGCACAGGACCAATAAAAACCTTGTACAGCTAGCACATAGCATACAGCACAAAAATACCTCGTGCACTCAGCACATAACACAAATTCACCTTGTGCTCCCAGCACGTAACAAATGAAAACCCTGTGCATCCAGCACAACACATACCTCGTGCATCCAGCACGCAATGCTTAACAACCATGTGCACTCAGCACATAACACAATTTCTCTCGTGCTTCCAAACACAATACACAATAAACTCAAAGAACACATATCAAACTCACGTGCAACCCGCACATGACGCTTAGAACACTCGTGTAACCCAACACGAACACATATCGAACTCACGTGCAACCCGCACATGACGCATAGAACACTCGTGTAACCCAACACGAACACATATCGAACTCACGTGCAACCCGCACATGACGCATAGAACACTCGTGTAACCGAACACGAACACATATCGAACTCACGTGCAACCCGCACATGACGCAAAGAACACTCGTGTAACCAAACACGAACACATATCGAACTCACGTGCAACCCGCACATGACGCATAGAACACTCGTGTAACCAACACGAACACATATCGAACTCACGTGCAACCCGCACATGACGCATAGAACACTCGTGTAACCCAACACGAACACATATCGAACTCACGTGCGACCCGCACATGACGCATAGACTCACACAAAATAACACTGTAAAACTTCACATTTACGCCATTCCAGCCGTTCACTGCTGTCCCAAAACACACTGAACTCCCAAAAAACTGATTAAAACTGCACCAAAGTGGTGATTACAAATAATAAAAAAAAAAAAAATGTATATTCAAAAACAAAATTTTTCTTCACTAAAAGAACCCCAAAAATTAAAGCCAATAATTTTTCTAAGAGGTACCAAGATCGAAGTTTTGTAAAAAATTACAAAACTCCCGGCGCTTCCATCACCTTGAAACGGTGGTTTTCTTGTTGGAATACCTACTGCTACTTTGGGTGACGTAGCTCAGGAATGAAACTCAGCACTCGCTTACAAAACCCAACTTTATTAAATACTCAAAACAACACAAAGAACACAGAGATAACTAACAATCAAAAAGGTAGAGTAGACTGGAACTGTATAAATAATTTAGTAACTTAAACCCCAATTTGGAAAAGACTCTAAACCCCAATTTTGAAAACCCTTAACATTTTCTTACCTGGACCCAAGGCCAAGGGCCTTGGGCTCCAGCTCCCCCAGCAGGACCCCGTCCTCTGGTGCACCACACCAACACTACCCACCAAAACTGACCCCTTGATCAAGTGCACTGGCTTACTTAAAGCAACAGCCTTCAGTAGGTCAGCACAACAAGTTATTAACAACACTACCAGCCTACTCACACAACATTGCCAAACACTTCCTCTTCACAATATTTGACCCTCCTATTACATTAGCATAGCCCAGTTAAGAAACTGTACCCCAACTAGGCCTAAAACTAAACTTAATGTTCGTAAGGCAATGCCCCACTTTTGAATGAGTGTGTAAAACTACTCGATTTTAAGAGAAGAGCAAGTTTAGGGTAAGATTGAAACTTACTTCCGAATTGAATTGTTTTACGACTTCCATCTTGACTGCTTGAACAAACAAAGTAGAGATGATTAATTATTCTTGGCCAGTGGTGGAATAAGTTGTTGTCAAAGTGCAACAGGTTGCAACTGCAACAGTTTCAACTCGACAACAGTTTAATTAAACAGTTGCAGACAACAGGTTAGCTTTAGTTTACAGATTGTCCGGTGTCCGCTAGAAGCGATACGTATACTATGTTGGGCGCAGCAGACCGTTCTAACCTGTTTCAAGAGTTGCAGACAACAGTTTAGCTGCAGCTGCGTTGGCGCTTCGTAGCCTATCTGCAGCCGAGAACCGAGAACTGTTTCGCGTGGTACAGACGATTCTTACATGTTTCAAAGAGTTGCAGACAAAAGGTTAGCTGCGGTAGCGCTTCGTAGTTGCAGTTGCAATTAATTATGAGAAATGTTTTGGGCTCACCTTTGACCTGTTTCACAATTTCACTCACTTCTCGTTGCTGGAAATGAGGACGTTTGATTAAAGTGTTACAAAACGGGATAGTAAAATTGTGGAATAACAAAACTTATTTTAATACTGCAATAATCTAAGAATAAAGAACAAAATAATAGTAATTATTAAAAAAAAAAACACATAATATGTAGATACAATATTTTGTGTTAACTAAATAAAACAATAATGTAAAAAATAAGAAAGAAATGTAGGAATAAATGCAGTACGGTAGTAAAAATAAATTAAACTAGCTGTACCCGCGGGCTTTGCCCCGTTTAACTTCATAAGTATTCGCATGGCTCAATTACGTCCTGGTTGAAGTTCGTTCGCTACGCTCACTCACCTTTAGGTTGGAGCTCGTTCGCTGCGCTCACTTGCCTTCAGGTTAGCTCGTTCGCTACTCTAACTCGCCTCCAGGTTGAAGTTCGTTCGCTACGCTCACTCACCTTTTAGTTGCAAATTAGCTGTTGTCATAAATTAAAAAATAATAATATTGCTGCACCCTGTTGGTAATCCTTGTAACTTTAATGCTATATATCATTGACAGCTAGAAGTGAGAACTGATCCAAACAGCTGTTCGTTATTTCATAAAATGTAATAGTAGCCTAAACATTAGGAGAAAACTTGACAAAAATCGAACAAAATTGGGTTTTTGATGGTTCGTTATATTTTTTCAAAAGTAGTTAGGCCATATTTTAATAGCCAAAGACACTCTCGCCAATTCAGTGAATACAGAAAAATAATTGGAACCTTGATCTGTACTCTAGTTTTCAAGGAGTAGGCCGTGTAAAATGACATTTTGGCGTTACAGGAGGTGTCACAGAATGGACAAACAAACAGACATACAGACAGAAATTGAGATAAGACTCGTTTCGGCTTTCTTAGGCTATGAAACGTAAAAATAACCAAAAACTGCATGATTCTAAGCAATGTACAGACAAAACTGTAATTTTATTTATATAGATGAAAATCACATGTGATCATTGTCTGCATTTCACGCGCAGCTATTTACAACTGCAACAGCCAGTCGTACCTGCAGCACACCCCAGAACTGTTTCATTTAATTTGCAGTTAAATGTTGCCAGTAGTTGTCAAAAACGAAAGCGTTTACTGTGCAAGTGTGCAGTGCACCAGCGGCGGCGCGGCGCCGTTCTGCAGCTGTTTAAAACAGGGTGTTTCGCGAAACAGTTTCAGCTCCGAAACAGTTTCAATAAAACAGTTGCAGTTCTTTTGTTCCACCACTATTCTTGGCTTAAAGTCAAATGGGATTAAAAACTTAACTACTTTCCATATTACAGTTTATGGCATAACAAAGTAAAAACACTGTCACATTCACTATTCACCCTTTCGCCCGTGTTAAAGACGCCATTATTATTCTGTCTGTAGTGTCTGTGCGTGACTAGCGACTAGACTAGCTAAGCTAGACTCTAGCTTAGCGACTGGTGAGCACTTTTTCACCTCAAATTAGTTGACGAATATCGATACTGGAAAATCGATACTTTTACCGCTCGATTGGCTCGATTGTTTTAGAGTAATCGAATCGGAATCGGAGTAAATTTTATTGGTTTGACTGAGACTGACTTAAAGCACGATTACTAGAAAAATACCGGTATGGATCATAAACATTAAAAAATGACGTTTTTGGCCCGAAAATAAACATGATTTATCATTGCTTAAATGGAACTAAAAGAGACCCCTTGAGCTGAATAAATTGATACTAAATAAACTGTTACATTCAATTCAATACTCTCTTGAGTACTATAATCATTTCGACCTCCAGACAAAAAATAAGATTAATGAAGGAATCATGAATAAAATTTCTAAGAACTGCGAGCAAGGTCATAATTCTCCAGACAAAAAATAAGATTAATGAAGGAATCAGGAATAAAATTTCTAAGAACTGTGAGCAAGGTCATAATTTTGTAAATTTTTAATTCATCATTAAGCTTTAAAATTATTAGTCTTAAGCAAGGAAAAGAGTAAATTACACTCCCTCTCAGGAATGAGGCATTTTGGCATTTTTTACAAGAGCTGGGTTGATACTAACAATAATAATACAAATTAGGTAATAGAAATGGCTTCCATCTGCCGTCTGATGATATTCAGTTTTGATTAAAACAAATTCTGGTCAATGAACATAACCTTAGCAATAAGCTTTTCAACTGTTGACATTGAATTTTATTCCCATTACTATCTACTGATAAATAGAAACAGAAGAAGAATTTGTTCGTAAGGTATTAACAAATGTATGTATTCTCTTAAAAAATTGACATTACGTCCCTAGGCGCTACAATTATATGTTCTTTCCTAAATCTACCATTATTAAATTCAAACTGTCAAGTCACAAGTCAAAGGAGAACGGGAATGGATGGAGTGGGAGTGGACTATCGATGTCGCGATGTACTAAATTCTAAAAACAATCGAGCTGTAAAAGTATCAATTTTCCAGTATCGATATTCGTCAACTAATTTGAGGTGAAAAAGTGCTCACCACTTAGACTGCCAGTAGTGCCAGTGCAAGTCCGAAGGAGACCTTGCCGTCAGACCGTCACCGCTCTTTTTTTCGTCTGTCTAGAAACGGGACAGCGGAATTTGAAATCGGAACGACGCTTCCCCCACTACTGCGCTGTGCCGAACGCTTCCGAATCTTACCGAGCAGTGCCGAACTTAAACGTCAAATTCGATGCTGTCTGTCGCGTGGTGTCAACAATGAATGTATGCCAGTTTTGCGATAAGACTTTTGTTAATCGGTGGGTTTTGTCTAGACACCTTCGTGAAGTTCACGAATTCATTGAGGGGGAAAAGAATATACCGAAAAATAAATACAATTTGCAGCGTATGCAACAGTGCATTTAGTAGAGCGGAAATAGAGACACATTTTGCAGATCTGCACAAAATTCAACTTGTCAAGTCAGTTTTTAGTTTTTCTAGTGCGTCAGATTTCTACACTTGGAAAAGCAAGACGGAGGAAAAGGAAAATGTGTTGTTCACAAAACAAACAGGACAGAGGATTCTATCTGGTAAGAAGAGAATTGATTTTAAGTGCAATAGATCGGGAAACTTTGAACCTAAGCCTATATCCGGCAAAAGAAAAAGGGAAACAAAGATACAGGGTTCCTGCAAAATAAATGGTTTCTGTCCTTCCTCAATAAAGGCAACGTTTTTTGAAAGTGGAAATGTCGAAGTAGAGTACTGTGAGACTCATGTAGGCCACACTTTTGACCTAGCTCACAAACCATTGACCTTTGATGAACGTCAAGATATCGCCGGAAAAATATCAAATAAAATTCCTTTTGGCACAATACTTGAAGAAGTTCGGTCAACTTTGCAACCAAACTCGCTAAAAAGAATACATTTACTGACGAAACAAGATCTGTATAATATTGAAAAAGAATTCGGTCTTAATGAGACTATGCGTCATTCGAACGATGCCATTAGTGTCGAAGCATGGGTACAAGGCCAAAAGGGTGAAAATGACTGTGTTTTGTTATATAAACCACAAGGGGTTGATGAAACTGCCACATTCGCCAAGAACGATTTCGCTCTTGCAATAATGACTGGAGAACTTTTGAAAAAGTTTGGTTCAGACTGTATTTGTATTGACAGTAAATTGACAACCCGGAGAGTTTAAAAGTAGCTGATCAATGCCTGAAAAACCTAGATGCAAAGTTGACATCGATAAAACAGAGGAATACTGCCTTAAAAGTAAGAACCAAGACCAAAAAGATAAAAATCGAGCCAACTTTCCGGCCTACACAAGAAGAATCTCAGCACATTGCTTTAAGGGTGTTTGGACGCGAGCAGACACTCACAGTGAGATGCCGTAGTTCCCAGAGTCGCCACGCGGCGCGCTGGGGGTACCGTTCGGAGGCTGCTGGAACTGTGTGTGTTAGCTGGGGGTGGGATGGGTGGGTGGTAGGGGGGAGTAGGGACGGCCGCACCTTCCGCACCAACGCCACAGCCACAACCACACCACACCACTCACCAGTCACTAGTCCGTCCCTTGTACCTGAGTGCTCGCAACTACACAAGGCTCTCGCGGCACATGCAGCACCATTAGCCAAGCGATATAAAAGTTAAAATTGGCAGCCAACGTAAACTCTGTATAGACATTTTTCCAATTGGTCATTATTTATTTATATTATTAGTTTGAAGAACATGCATTATGGTTTTAAGTAAGGCCTATGTTCATTTTTAAAAGTAAATAAGATGTTCTCTCATTTATAACAATTAAACACTATAAGAATGAATGAAGATGTTACTAAACATTATAAGTGAATGCAGTATTGAAAACAGTAAATATTTTTTCATTGATGTTAAACAAAACCAATGAGTTAAACCCAGAATAAACTACTGTATTTGCTAATGTTTGATTAAGGCTTACAATAAAATATAGTAAACTTAGAATTCACAAGAGAAATGTATTTCATCAAAAATAAACAATAAGAATGGTGATATTTTTTATAATGAAAACCTTAAAAAAGTCACAAACTTGAAGGCCTAATTAACTTTTTTCGTTTTTCCTGGGCCATGATTATGTAGTCAGGGTCTCTAACTCTCATTTCCCTTGCAATTCTGCTGTCCGCAATTTCAGGCAACATGCAGTCCATGTAAAATCTTGTCAGTTTAGGAAGCATTACTTGACGCCACAACTCACTATCAATATAGATCCTTTCGATAAACAATTGTTTAGTCGCCGTATACACAATCAGATCACACCACTTCCTCCCAGTCACATTTAGTTGTCCCTGAATTTGAAAGAAATAATTGTGCCTTTTCTTAAGACTTATTTCTTCCTCCTTGTTTATTTCTAAGCAGAGGGTTTTTTTTTTCTTTTACACATTCTACCAAAGGAGCCTTCACTGAAGGTAAACATTTTACCTCAACGAGCCCTTCGTCGCCAACTAATCCGTCCGGCGAAGCGCCCAAAAATGGATATGCGTTATCAATAAATAGGCCGCATTCTTTGACAACAACATTTTGCTCTTCCTCGTATTTAGATATGGCTTCTTTTTCATGGAGTCTTCCAAAAACAACTGCTGCACTGTTCAGGTTTTTGGGATATAGCAGGTTCTTGACCAGGTTGTGGCACGGTGTATGGTCTTTCCGTTTTACGATTTGCCCAAATTTCGAAGCAGTTAACCTATTTTTTCTTTTTTCCTCCCAAAGGCTGTTGTTGTGTTGTCCAATTGTATCCTGCTCAAGATTTTCACTTTCTCTAGCATCCAGCATTGTTGCTTAGTACAGGGGTTGAACCTTCAACTCCAGTTGCTTAACCAGGTAGGCTAAGATCAATATTAAGACTAGTTTATTTAATCCATAACTTTAAACAGTAATACATTATTGTATTAACTGTAGTCTTATTATTAATAATTCATTTTAATAATTTTTCCCCAATTTGTATTTAATTTATATAAATGTCATCATATTTACTTATCATTTAATTTAAAACAGATTGTAAATAAAACTTTGTAAACAAATTTATTTAATAATTTTTAATCATTTGGTAATAATCAACCATCAATTATAAATTAAATGAAATAGTAACAGCTGACACATTCTTATTTTCTAAGTTAAAGTTCTTGTACTTCACATTTTTTTACTGGCCTTGAATTTTCATAATTTGAGTATTTACTTGAACAGAAGTGAATAAGCATGAGTATTTACTTGTACTTCTAAAAAGCCTTTCCAAGGAAGTATATACCCTCAGAAACCTATAAATTTGGTGTGAATAACCACCAGCAAATACTTGCCTATAGAGTACTTGTTTTTCAACTAGTCATCAGTAACCCATGCTTGTTTAAGTTTACTTGTTGATAAATGCATGTAACACATTCAGTATAGTGTAATACACTTATTTAAATTATGTATGACTCTAGTGATTTCCGCAAAATAATGCTTGGGTTGAAGATGGAACCTTTGTGGTATTCCTTCGTTATGTTCAAGCTATTTGTTAATGAAAATCCATCCACAAGTCTCAATAATGCAAAACCTTCACATTTTACATGTTTAAATGAAGACCTTAGACCTTCAATAATAATTAAATTTGTAATTAATTATTTGTAATTAATTTGTTAATTAATTTTGTGTATTTATCATATATAGCCTATAATATATATATATATACTTGTACTGTATAATGTTTACTTTAAAATGGAGTACATACTTGCAAGTATACCCTCACATCCGATAGATCAGTATACCATCTCGCATCTCATTTAGGAAGTATTTACTTGCAAGTAAAGAGTCGCTTTTATTCACAAGAGATTACTTGAACGATGAATACTTGCAAGTATTTACTCGCAAGTAAATACTTGCTGTACTTGTATTCACTCGGCCCAGTGGTTATGCTAGTGAAATCTTTTACTGAAATAAAGTTTTTGAACTTGAACACACACACTGACATCCCAGATATTTTCACAGAGATACTGGTACCTACAAACATAAACGTAGACCCATGCTGAGTAACTTGTGACACTGACAAACAAACAAAATAAACAAGTAGGCCTATAGAAAATTCACAATAAGATATTTCTCATTTAAAATAGCCTAATTTTTATGTTCATTTTGTTGTTACAGTTTCCAAGATGAAGAAAATGTTGTAAATAAATGTAAATATTATTTGTGTGTGTTAGTGTGTATCAATATAATATGTGTTAAATTGTCGCTTTTGAAGAAGAATTTATTTTGAAGACCAGGAATTTTAACACGAGGTATGTTACTAGTTTTAAAATGTTCACAGCTGAAAATAGGCCTACCTGTAAGCTATAATTTAGAACGACATGGAATTAAACTTTTTCTTTCTATACTTTTGTTATTTAAACAGTGTAAACAACAAGTAATAATAGTTAGGATTTTTATGTAATTCATCTTTATTTGGACTTATATAGCTATTTGTAATTTTTACTTTCTCCCCCTATACCATAGTATATGGAGAAAGTATTGTTTTCGTCAAAATTTTCGAGTTTGAGTTTTGAGTGGATATATTCGTTTTGGGTCCCCCTGGACTCAAAAAAGTGGTTTTCGAAGTGATGTCTGTGTGTGTGTGTGTGTGTGTCTGTGTGTCTGGATGTGTACAGAGCTAGAGACTACACCTGTGGTCCAATTTCGATGAAATTTGGTATGTAGGTTCTAATCAATGGTATCTCCAGGCGTTTTTTTCACTTTTTTCACACTGAAATTTTGATTTGTAATGGGGATTTTCCCATAAGAACCCATAAAAATCGGAAAAATCGAATTTTCTCAAAAATGGCCCGAACGATTTTGATTAAAATTTAGTATGTTGTAGCCCTTTAAATTCTGAACAAAATGATACAAACCCCATTTCTCTAAAAATTACGGTTCAAAAGTTATGGTAAATTATGTTATTTTCCCATAAAAACCCCATAAAATAACAAATACCCCCGCCGCAGCAAACCTGCAGACTAAGCGAATTTCCATTTGCCTGATTGGATTTACACTAAAATGTCTCCTTAAAAATATCATATTTATTCCCTAAATAGAATCAGTTTAACACATACTTAGGTTTGCTGCAACAGGGAGGGTAAAAGTGTTTTTTTTTATGTAAAATGTTAATAGTTAGTAAGAAATAAAAACATTTTCCAAATTTGGGCAAAATAGGCCTATGTTAATAAACAAGTAAACTACAACAGTTTACTTATTCTCCATAAGAATAACATGGGAATTTTAAATTTACAATTTTTTGGAATTTTCTCCGTAACCATTTGGCGCATTATAACGCTTCAATATACTAAATTATTTGTTTTTTTAAGCTCTACAAAATAGTTTGGAAATAAATTGCAAAATTTAATGTTTTTTGGGTCAAAAATGGGAAAAACCCATTTTTACCCCATAAAAGCCCCCGTAAACCCCCGTTCCCATGGTCCGATCATGCTGGTTCGCGAACTCGTTCGAATAAACGTAGGTTTACACGTTTGTACCAAATTTCATCAAAATCGGATCATTTTTGCTCGAGTTATCGCGCTAACGGACACATATATATATAAATATATATATATATATATATATGAATTTGAATGGATGGTGTTTTTGGCCTCTAGGGACCTCAAAACGAAAAAAAAAATCGGTCCCGGGTCCAGGTCTTACCATGAGTACTACGGTAATATAGCTTATTCCTTATATGGGAAATTCGCTAAAAATAGGATTTTTAAAAAAAGTCAGGTTTTTATTTAACATAGTATGTTATGGTCCTTACAACTTTGATAGTTTTTCGTGGCCAATAAAGTATCTGTCGAGCCCTAGCTTTGCACTTTTCAATTCCTCCATGCGCGATATGGATTCGCTAAAGCATGTCCTGTCGTAGCTGTCGCGGCACAATCAGTTTGTGATTTAAAAACAATAAACTAAATAAACTACGTTTTACGTATGTAATGTTCATTTTCCGTACATAACTAGCAGGTAAAATACTGATCTCTGCACCTGTATCTAGTTTAAATTTAACTTGTGTACCACCAACAGTCAAGTTTTCCGTCCACGATTTTTCACTTTGACCTTTCACTCCACTAAAACTAACATCGCTCACACAAGAGTCTTCATCGTGTTGTTCCTCGTTTGTAACACCATGAGATTTTATAGTTTTACTCCTACAAACCTTTGCAAAATAATTTTTACCATCACATTTCGATCATGTTTTGCCATATGCAGGACACTTACCCCGAACATGTTTGTAGCCGCAAAACCTACATAGATCAATCTGTTTTTCTTTTGCAATACTCCGCGAAAGTTCTTGATTTGGTACATTATTAACAACACATACACTGTATGGATCCGACTTAGTCCCCGAAAGCTTGGTTTCATTGTGCTCTACAATAGTCCTACATTGATCCTTGCTACTCTCTACAATCATACAGAAATCAATAGCTTTTTTCAAGTCAAGTTTTGTATCTCTTAATAGACACTCTTGAGTACTTTTATCTCTTATACCTAAGACAATTCTATCTCTAATCATATTGTCAGGTTCAAGAAACTCGCATGATTTAGCTGCTATTTTTAACTGCATAACAAATTTACTGAAGTCTTGACCTTCTTCCTGCTTCATTCTATAGAATTTAAACCGCTCAAATATGACATTTTTCAGAGGACAACAGTAAGATTCAAACTTATCAAGTACGCAATCAAAACTGTCTTTGTCATTATCTTTAAATTTAAAAGTATTATAAGTAGTGGTGAACCCAGAAAGATACCTCACTTTCGGCGTTTTTGGACCCAGGACTTTTGAAATTTTTTGGCGAAAAAACACCCCAAATAGGTATAATATGATGGTTTTGCCCCATTTTTGGCGTTTTAGAGGCTATATGGGGGCATTTTTTGGTTAAAAAATGTTATTAATACTGAAAAAACAAGCCTGGAAAATGGCTCATTTTTTTGGCCACTTTTTTTAAGACCCGGCTCTCGGCACGCGAACTCGGGTGCGCTCCGGACCCATAGGCACACTTCTGATCCCCAGCGATGACAAACTAAAAGTCTTATGAAAAAATGTTTGAAACAAAAATTGAGGAACATCTAATCATCTATACTTCTTCCACTGAAAGTTTTTCTCTGACTGAAAAATAAAAAAAATCCTCGCTTACATACTTTTTCATGTTTACTCAAAGTAACCTTTTTATATTTTCTTTAATTAATAATTACACACTGGCACAAATTAAATTATATTTATATTGTATTAAACAGTAGTTCATGTAGAATTGTAATATATAAATTTCATGCTGTAAATATTTTTATTAGAAGCTAGACTAATGTGTAAGTGATAGGAGGTGTACCACTTTGAACATCATCACGCCCCCGACAGCGCCGTGCTGGCAACACCTAGAGTTTGAAACTATTGCTATTGTTGAAATTATATTATAACACATTTACATACAAAAGAAACTGGTAAATGGTTTTGAATTTTTTATCTTTTTATGCTGTATTATTATGTTGAAGGCCATTTTGGTTGCTGGAATTTTAGCCGTTTTGTTGTATATCAAGCCTTTTTGAAATAAAAGCATTTTTAAACAATAAAGCAGACCTTTATTTATTAATGCTGATATTATATTACAATGCATTGGCATACAAATGAAAACTGTTTGATTTATTTGTACTCATTTAAAATAATATAATTCTTTTGAGTTATAGGGACCTCTGGTGATTAAATCACAAACTTAGAACATTTATATAGACTTTTAAAATAATGGAATTAAGTATAGACTTATAACGTTTTCATGACAACTGTTTGATTTATTTGTACTCATTAAAAATAATGTTAAAATAGTATTTGATTTTTTTATGTTGTATTATTGTTTTTTATCAAAAGTTGAAACCAATGTAGTGTGCCTAAATGTTTATTTACTGTTTTGCTGTATCTCAAGCCAATAGATAGAATAGGACAAAGAGGTGTTTTTGGTGTTTTACCTATGAGAATAACATGGGGAGATTTTAAGCCACTTTTTAAAAATCGTGCTTACTCCCTATACATTTCTATGCAAATGTCCATCTCCAAAAATATTTCCAACCCCCATTAATCTTTGTATCATGTGAGATTTGCAACAGTTGGTTTGAAATATTTATAAATATGACGTGTTGCTGGAATCACCTTAAATGGCAAGAAACACATAGTCTTGGGATCTCTGGTAAAATATTGGAGTTTTCCTAGTTTGGACTAATATTTTTGAAAATTGAAAAAAATATGTTTTTTACTCAACTATTTTAGCGTCTTGAAACATGTATTACCGAGGAATCAGGCAAATATTTCGTGCCGAAATTATATTTTACCTTATGTGAGGACTAGGAATCATTATTTAAACTCAGTCCTGCTCCACAGTATAATTGCAGGCTTGCTTCTCGTCCCAAGTGGTGAATTGTGTACAGTTTATGTGTGGTGCAAAGACTGGTTTCTCTTTTTAGTTGTGACCAGCTCATTCCTAAAATTAGTAAGGCATGCTAGATGGTATCCACTTTGCCTCTGAATATAAGCAAATTGTAATCTTTAGTTTAGGACTGAAAGTTAATGTCGGATGCGATGCCTCTTTGATCAGAAGTTTGGGTTGTGATTAGCTCAACCCCTATCACCAATATCAGTATAGATCCATTGAACTATTATGTGTTATTGTACTTTGTGTTGACTAATATGTGTTTGGCACAATACACAATCCCACATCTTGCTAATTGTAGTTGGTAGTTTAGGTGGTCAAAGTAGAAGTAGGGAGCATTGACTTTCTACAATCATGATGAGATATCCAGCCAGAGCCTCAGACTGCAATAAAAAAATAGATGAAAATGCAAACTCTAAAGGCCCCGACACACAACTAATCAAATTCACATCACAGTCACAGTCAGTTGCTGTATACACTGTGATGTGATTAAACTATTACATACCGTTTGTGAATCGACCTTTATGTTGTTAAATACAACAACCGATTTCTTCTCAACGATATTTTTTAATTGTTTGGACGCCTGACTGATGACAACGTATGTGTTTGTATATCAAGTACTGTTCATAACAATCAAAAGAAACTGACCAAATGAAAATTTTATAGAATATTGTGTTTCAAATAAAAAATGTTATATAACATCTGTTAATGAAGAGTTAGAAAACAGACTGTAACCAAATGACTGACAGGTTGACTGAGAAACTATGGATGCAATTGAGACTGACCTATGACTGGATTGTAACAGAACTTTTACTGGACTGATATGCATGAATAGACCTTTTATAGTACAAATAGTATACAATTTCTCTCAATGGGTCAACATAAAAATATTAACTGCTTTTACTTAGAAAGTACGCAAACATTTACGCGATAACGTACATTTTCTAATATTATCCAAACAAGGCAATATAAATTTTAAACCTTATATTTAACAATCATATTAATAATGACTTTCCATTTCATCAATATAAAAGTCTTTACCACCAGTGTTGGATGGCTTTTTCATAATGGACAAGGAAAGGTCTATGAATAATGGCAAATACAGATTTATGTTTGATCAATTTTATAATGACCAAGATCATGAGTATTAATGCAATCTTCATAATGTTGGTTGTAAGGCAGTTTCCTCCAAAACAGAGGAAGGTAAGGGTAAATAAGTAAAAGACTAAAGTTTCTAACATTTGCATTTTTCAGTGTTCTATATCCTATCATGCAGGTTTGTCTATTTACAATTGATCCTTGGTCCGAAGTTTTGTGCCTTCAGGCTCGTATTCAGGGTTTGGCAGAGGTTAGATCAGTTCTAGCATACGTCCTTATAGCTTGGTAGTCTATGATATTCATGGCTCAACACACTCATGCAGGCACAACACATCATAATAGTGGTGTGAAATGAGTGAAAATAGTGTGAAATTTATCTGATGAAATACACACAAATTCACATCACAGTCACAGTCAGAACTTGTAAAAATACTATAGTGTAAAATTTGTATGACAAAGAATGCATAAATTCACATCACAGTCAATAGTCCAAACTTAATGTATTGTCATCTTATGATCTTAAGAGCCCTTTTCAGGACACCAGGTCATAGTTAGCAAAACCGAGACGTTTGACAATCCTTTAATAGATAAACTGGAAGCAAGTTTTAATACGTTTCACCCAGCATATTTATATCGCACTTTGATGATTTATTCACTAATCTAAGGGTGTTAAATATTAAATGATCTCAAAGAATTTTACCATAGAGTAAACACACACAGTGAAATCTACCATAAAATAAGATTAATACATTTAGAACCATTATTACATTCATGTTACCGGGCATGAACTCACCAACTCATATTAAAATGAGTTTCATATTTTAACAGTAGGATAGGAAAACTAACTACAATATTCAGTGATTGGTTCTGGTTATTTGTAACTATTGTTTCTATATTAAATGAATCACTGCAATATACTAGTTCAACCTGACAAACCCCTCTCTATGAATTCCCTGATGACCATGTTACCTCTGATGATCACTCTTGCTTACTTGATATTTCTACCATAGAACTTTCACATTCTGATTCATCATTAGGTCTCTATGAAAATACCCACTTCTATATTTACACCCTCAGGTATATAGCACAATATCAGCTTCCTTTGTTACTGAATTCTGTAATTTAGCATGGTCTCATTGTTTTTACGTATATGAAATACAGAAATTATGTTCATACAATAATATAGATCTATAGTTTCCAGTTAATAATGTAAATGTTGTATCACTATGTTTCAAATGCTATGCAATTAATAATTTAATCATCTGTTAGTTCAAAAATGTGATTCAAATCAATGTAAATAAACTAGTGACAAAATAAGGCTCATTTTTCAACTTACATTTATTTAACCATTTATTTCAATATATAAACTTACAATACATAACAGTAAAATAAACAACAAAATGGCTTATTTTATAATTTATATGTTTTTGAAAATGAGTAAAGAACAACAGAGCTTGTAAGGTACAATACCTCCTTCTCATATCGATTGCTCAACAAATAAAATCGTTATCCACCACTATCATGGTCTTCGTTTTACCACTTTAACTAAATCGATATGTCTCGATGTAAATGGCATCCCCACTATGATTAATTCCTGTAAACACAATGCATATCTATAAACTTACCCAAAACAATCCCAATAATTATAACAACTTTCATTGCTCACTAAAATGCAATTGTTTGTAGCTACCCTTCACAATTACTTTCTCTTCTTTGCATAAAGTAGTTTTCATCTTTATTTTGTCTTTTCATCGAAGAGTACATTCACTACAAGAGTCTTATGTATACAAACAATTTATGCATGATATTCCAAGTAAAGGTTGTTCCAGCCTAGAAGTATAAAACACGGTCGGGGCCTTTAGAGTTTGCATTTTCATCTATTTTTTTATTGCAGTCTGAGGCTCTGGCTGGATATCTCATCATGATTGTAGAAAGTCAATGCTCCCTACTTCTACTTTGACCACCTAAACTACCAACTACAATTAGCAAGATGTGGGATTGTGTATTGTGCCAAACACATATTAGTCAACACAAAGTACAATAACACATAATAGTTCAATGGATCTATACTGATATTGGTGATAGGGGTTGAGCTAATCACAACCCAAACTTCTGATCAAAGAGGCATCGCATCCGACATTAACTTTCAGTCCTAAACTGAAGATTACAATTTGCTTATATTCAGAGGCAAAGTGGATACCATCTAGCATGCCTTACTAATTTTAGGAATGAGCTGGTCACAACTAAAAAGAGAAACCAGTCTTTGCACCACACATAAACTGTACACAATTCACCACTTGGGACGAGAAGCAAGCCTGCAATTATACTGTGGAGCAGGACTGAGTTTAAATAATGATTCCTAGTCCTCACATAAGGTAAAATATAATTTCGGCACGAAATATTTGCCTGATTCCTCGGTAATACATGTTTCAAGACGCTAAAATAGTTGAGTAAAAAACATATTTTTTTTCAATTTTCAAAAATATTAGTCCAAACAAGGAAAACTCCAATATTTTACCAGAGATCCCAAGACTATGTGTTTCTTGCCATTTAAGGTGATTCCAGCAACACGTCATATTTATAAATATTTCAAACCAACTGTTGCAAATCTCACATGATACAAAGATTAATGGGGGTTGGAAATATTTTTGGAGATGGACATTTGCATAGAAATGTATAGGGAGTAAGCACGATTTTTAAAAAGTGGCTTAAAATCTCCCCATGTTATTCTCATAGGTAAAACACCAAAAACACCTCTTTGTCCTATTCTATCTATTGGCTTGAGATACAGCAAAACAGTAAATAAACATTTAGGCACACTACATTGGTTTCAACTTTTGATAAAAAACAATAATACAACATAAAAAAATCAAATACTATTTTAACATTATTTTTAATGAGTACAAATAAATCAAACAGTTGTCATGAAAACGTTATAAGTCTATACTTAATTCCATTATTTTAAAAGTCTATATAAATGTTCTAAGTTTGTGATTTAATCACCAGAGGTCCCTATAACTCAAAAGAATTATATTATTTTAAATGAGTACAAATAAATCAAACAGTTTTCATTTGTATGCCAATGCATTGTAATATAATATCAGCATTAATAAATAAAGGTCTGCTTTATTGTTTAAAAATGCTTTTATTTCAAAAAGGCTTGATATACAACAAAACGGCTAAAATTCCAGCAACCAAAATGGCCTTCAACATAATAATACAGCATAAAAAGATAAAAAATTCAAAACCATTTACCAGTTTCTTTTGTATGTAAATGTGTTATAATATAATTTCAACAATAGCAATAGTTTCAAACTCTAGGTGTTGCCAGCACGGCACTGTCGGGGGCGTGATGATGTTCAAAGTGGTACACCTCCTATCACTTACACATTAGTCTAGCTTCTAATAAAAATATTTACAGCATGACATTTATATATTACAATTCTACATGAACTACTGTTTAATACAATATAAATATAATTTAATTTGTGCCAGTGTGTAATTATTAATTAAAGAAAATATAAAAAGGTTACTTTGAGTAAACATGAAAAAGTATGTAAGCGAGGATTTTTTTTATTTTTCAGTCAGAGAAAAACTTTCAGTGGAAGAAGTATAGATGATTAGATGTTCCTCAATTTTTGTTTCAAACATTTTTTCATAAGACTTTTAGTTTGTCATCGCTGGGGATCAGAAGTGTGCCTATGGGTCGGGAGCGCACCCGAGTTCGCGTGCCGAGAGCCGGGTCTTAAAAAAAGTGGCCAAAAAAATGAGCCATTTTCCAGGCTTGTTTTTTCAGTATTAATAACATTTTTTAACCAAAAAATGCCCCCATATAGCCTCTAAAACGCCAAAAATGGGGCAAAACCATCATATTATACCTATTTGGGGTGTTTTTTCGCCAAAAAATTTCAAAAGTCCTGGGTCCAAAAACGCCGAAAGTGAGGTATCTTTCTGGGTTCACCACTACTACTATATACATCTAGGCCATCATCGCCTAACAGATTAAGCAGCTGCGCAATCTTAATTTCATCCTTAAGTTTCTTACCATGACTAGTAGCTATTAAGTACAGTTCAAACTTCTGACGAAATCTTTTCCAATTTTCACTCACATTTCCTTCAAAACTCATAGGTTCAGGCAACCTAAACAATCCAGATACTTCCATTATTTCTTCTAGGTTTCAAAATACACCTGACACCATGTTTTAGTTAGAAAATATAAATAAAATTAGAAGCTTTAACATTTAAAGTTCAGAAGTTTATTTACAATTCAGCTCAAGACTGAAACATAAACATGACTGATATTGTTTACCTCCAACTAACATATGATACATTTAACATATGATAATATGTGAATATAACATTATAACACACAAAGTCTAAATACAAGGAATAGAATAAAAATAATTAAATATGTTCTCAAACAATACGAATACAATATTGGTCTTCCAGAAGATACTCCTTAGTAATGTACCCTTTTAAACATAGTCACTGTTTTATTAACGTATGATATTCTGTTATGGAAAGTAAATTAAATTTAGAATACTGTAGAAATTTGTATACACAAAATTTTATATATAACTACATTATCTACATTTAGAAAATACTAAGTTTAAAATATAAATATCTTGCACGTCCCTGTAAAGCCATAAATTGCCTTAAATGTCCCTCATAAATAAAATTTCACGTCCGTTAGAAACGTGTCTCAGAGATCTGGGGCATGCTTCCTCTACGATAGCTTAATGACTTGTAATTTGTGAGAATATCCCACTCTTACCGAATCAAAAACAAAACCTGTATTCTAAACTTACAGAGTCGATGTTTCCTAAAATTAAGTATCTAACAATTACTGCTAGTCTATATGGATATTGAAAAAATTAAATAAAAACTTATTATCCACAGAAACATTGGTCCAATCATGGATTATATAGCATACATTGTCAGTCGTCTAATGGTTATCAACCAATGTGTCAACAGTTCATATTGGGGCTTATTCATCAAACGTTGCCACAAAATGGGAAGACTTCAAGCAATATCCAAAGTTATTAGGCATTTTAGTTCAAATGTATGATTGTAAAAATTACTACAGGCAAAATAGAAAAGACAAAAATAATGGTTTAATTAGTCTGGTGGGAGTTAAATGTAAACTTCTACTGATCTTGTCTTGTATGCAATACGGTTAATGATCTGTCTACGAGGTGTTACCACAACAAGTTTTGTTATTACTGTACTTCTATTCCACCACCACCTGAGCTACATGTTACAACAAAGCTGGCTAAATCTCATCGTTACAACTACTGTACACATGAAGAATATATTCATTTCTTTGAAAACTATGTAAGATGGTAATGATGTTTACATTTTATCATTGGATGTTTTGAGTAGAATCGCAATGCATGTGCGTGCATATCAGGCTTATACGGTACTAGTAAATATATATATATATATATATATATATATACATATACTGTATATAAAACCCAGCGATATAACTTTACGGTAATATTTAATATTCAACACTACATTAAGACTGGCTTAGAAAAATCAAATCTTTTGTTTAAAGGTATAATATTTTAGTTGAAATATTATGACTATATACTCTAAGTAGTGTTAAGTAGGACGAGTAGAACATACTGTATACTTGTTGACTTGGTAAAAAATGTCCTTTTTGCTAATAAAGTTTGAAGTAAAGACTTAAATATTTTCATTTTTGTATCCTTTTCAAGTGGTTGTTTCGGGTTTCAAGCACAAACAAGTTTATTATTTCACGTAAATCGCAATTCCGCCCATTCATTCACCTTATTAAGAACCAAATGAAAGATTGGATTCTGGTGTTGACACTTATTATTATTATTAATTAACACTCTTTTTCTCGAAAGTATTTTTAAAGCAAATTCTATTGAAGAGCATTGGTTTAAACCTAATGTCCAATGTACTTCATGTAGATAGCGCTTTCAGCGCAAATGTAGTCTTATCTACAAATGATGTTCTCATATATTGTTCCCTCTGTTGTATTTTGTTGAACTCGTTAACCTCAAAGCCTTTTGGATGTTTAAAATTAGGAATTTTGAATAACTGTAATAAAATAACTGTATTAATTTACTATTAAGTATATTAGAATCACCTAGTCCTGTATAACAATATAATAAATCCACAACTAAAAGAGCCAGCGAATGAAGAATAACCTCACTTTGGCATTTATTGAGTCATAAATAAATGTAAGCGTCCAATAAAAACATTTGTACCAATTGATTTCTCTTCTCATACTGTAAATCTTTCCTCGTCCATTGGAAACATCTGCCCAATCTGAAAAGATGAATTGCTGAATAGTAAACTACCTTTTTTACGAGTACATATTTCATAAGATACCAATATATTTTCAGTCAATTTAAAATAGATTTAAGGATAAAGAGTTGCTGATTTGGGATGAAAATACCATCCATGCCACTATACTTTCCATGAGCTTTTTAAAAAACAAAAAAATATTTTAGTATATCAAAGTGTTTCTGTGGTGGTAACGGAGAAAATTAAAAAAAAAATATTTAAAATTCTCATTTTATTCTCTTGGAGAATATTGTAAAATATTGTAGTTTGCTTGTTTATGGATATATTTTTTCCAATCTTGGCAAATTTATTAACTTTATACTAAGCTATTAATATTTCCTAAAAACCGTACTTTATTATCTGCCATGTAGCAGCAAACCAAGGTACTCGTTAAACCTAATTTCATTTAAATAGATTTAGTTTAAAATCAATTCAGACTAATGGAAACTCGCTTAGTCGTCAGGTTTGCTGCGGTGGTGGTATTTACTAATAACAAACATTGTATTGAAATTTTATTAAACATCTAGGCTACGTTAAAAGATTATTGCGGAAAGTTCGGTCACGATCAAAAAAGTAACTCTACACTACGTTTCGGCATCTGCTATCTGATCCCTTCCTCAGGCGAGAGTGTATAGTAACAAACCAAGCAAGCCGAAGCTGGAAAATCATACTTAACAAACACACACAGAGAACTAACCGTTTAAAAAACCTCTCCAACTACAAACGCAGCCACCAAATTGTGAAATGTTTGAACCAATATACGGGAGCAATATAACGAGAATAAGAACAAGCTACACAGGTAATGCAATTAATTTATTTAGCTTATATAAGTTGTATGTTGTAATAAATTGACTTTTCACATTTATATAAGTTTTAAATTAAAATTATAAATTATAAAAGCCAATTGCATCTCTTACTTTAACGGGCATTTTGTAATAACGTTAATTTTACTCAATTATTTAGCTCTTGTGCGAAACAACTTTAATAAATTCGTCAATAACGTTAGCTGATTTGTAGAGAGCTGTGATAACCAAAATAAAGTTACCGATGCATAAAATTCCAATATTCAATATCAGGGAGAAGAGAATCTTGGATTTTGTTTCTTCAGTCGATCTCACCAATAACCGTATATTCAATATGCTTGTACTTTACTGGTTTTGTGAAAGAACGGATGAAATATCGTATAAGCTCTTTACCAACCATGAAACCTTAACCCCTACTTTGTTTGAACTATTCAAGAGAGGTATAAAACCAGTTTTTAATAATTATACGGATACGTAAATTTAAATTTATCACTTTTGTTATATTGATATTTTGTTGATGAACAAATATTCTTGATTTTCCTTATTGTATGAAGAGTAGATTTTCTACTCACTGTTATGAGTGAAAGCGAAGTTAAAACAGGCAATGTGTTCAGCAAATACTAAATTAAATCCATAATTTTTATGAAGTCATGAAATGATGACTAGTTAATCAATAATGCAATTACTTTTTCAACAACTGGACTAAGGTGAGTGAGTCTAAATCGATATAATGAGCCTCTAGTTTTAAGTATTCTCATAGTCGGATACATTATACTGTAGAAAAATGGTAAGGAAATGTGAATTCAAGAACTACAACAAATATTTACACATTTTAAAAAACAGTTGTTTGGAATGTTATGGCAGCTCAATGATAGTGACACACAAATCATCTCTTGTAACGCCAACTATTTATGACTGCAGGACATTAACCAGACACATCGTCTGCTATAACCCATGTTACAATCTGTTACAAGTAGTGTTTAATAGTTGGTTAACATAACGAGTCTACTGGAATACGGTCCAACATGCCTCATGTTAAATGGTTACTCGTGCTATGACTGCAGGTCATTAACATAACAGATCACCTGCTAAAACTGAAGTAACTTAATCACTTTACTAAGCAAAAAATTTACATTAAGTACGTATTTTAAGATATTTCTATAGCCTATAACCTATCCTATAGCCTATAGCCTATATCTAGCCTATAGCCTATCAGGTTGAGTGGGGAATGGTTACGCATTTGAGTAGCTTTCTTACTAAATGAAATCACCTGGTTCTTTGGAATTCAATTTACAACTGAAATTTTTTTTACTGCATTTGAATTTCGTAAAATTTTAAAAAGAAGGAAAAGTTCAAATTAAGAAAAATCTGTTTAGTAAACAAACATTTGCCTTGGTAACAGAGAAACGTAATTAGATATAAACTTGTGCGAAAAGGGTTTCTTAATTAAGAACCCGGGTTTCAGTAAAGACGCTATTAAGCTAAATTTCCCAAAGGATATGGATTCGTTTAGATGTCAGTAAACTTGAATACATAATTCCGAGTCTTATTATGAAGGGTTTTGAGTTGCACGTCCCACTATATCCAATACGAGGTTATTAAAGGTTAAGTAAATTAAATATCTGCTTACTGACTGTTTATTTTTGTCTCATAGTCCTTGGTTTAAAATAAAAGTTTATTTTCTAAAATGTATTGTAAAAATAACATTTTCCATACTAATTTTTAAATAGGAATAATAAACAACTATAAATTATATTATTCTGTACAAATCGTAAATCTCTATTTTTAACGAAGTATTAAAATCAATATTTACAATTACCGAAGTTAGGCCATTATGTTGTTGAGTTGAGATCAAAACCAACAATTATTAACAATACATAAGTTTTAAATCTAAATACGGTTTGGATTGAAATTCATTACATTTGCCTTTAATTGGTGTGTTGGCATAACATATTTAATAGTGTACGTAACATTGATTTAGTATTAAACTGAATGAAGCACATGCACATTAAAACCATGGTGACTAAGAGGGAAGGTCGTTTTAAGACCTAATGGATAGTAAAACTATAGCGAATGAAAATAAATATAACCTGTGTAGGTGGAAATCAACAGAATTTGTGTTACACATGTGTTAAAATAATTGTTATGTGAAGGAAAAATAACAACTATTATCCTTAGAATTTTACAAAAACCATATTAAGATTTGATTTGTTTTGATTTGATTTGTTTATTACTCTGCACGGGTAAGTTGTGTGAGAGTTCTTGGAAATGCAAACATATAATAACACCGCAATTACAGTTATAATGTTAGAAAGTTCTTGTACTCATAAAATATAAGTTCTTGAAATAATTACTATTCTTCAAAAAGTAAACATATAATACTTTTTTCTTACTTAATACATTTGCTCTAATAAACAGGTGTTAACTAAGGTAGGGGGCTATTTAACGTAGTTACAAAAGAAATCATTAAAACTACCCTTTTAATGTGCCCCTCAATGGAAAGCACGTACCGATATTTTGTTCACACTATTTGGTGGCGAAACAATTGCCAGAATCTGTCATACGTCGTTTAGTGTAGGGGGTTCGAACAAATGTTCTCCTTACCTGTAGACCTGTCATTTCGTTTCTAGATATGTGCATCTATTGCTTACGACAGAGCCCCAACAAAAGAGCCACGGCCATGGATGATCGCCAAAATTTTAACCCTTCAGAATTGATCAGCGGAGTCCTTATCATAATTTTTACATATAGTTGTAAATTATTCTTTATTCTTTATAAAACATCTCTTCAAACTGTAGCTTAGTATTTATAAAGGTACTAAACATAACATATAAATTGTAGCGTCTTGGGCTCATGAACGTATCTGATTAGAGATTGGTTTACACTAATATATCATATTGAATTTGAGCCACCTGATCACATTTTAATACTAAATAATTGGTGTAAATGCCTGCATTTATGTGATCAATGTGTTGCTAAATTGCAACCTGTTTCGACTCACAACGTGTGCGTGTTAAATGTATTTATTTATTATGAATTGACGACCTTCGAATGAAGCAAGAAGACATCTGTACTTGGCCGATGATGCCTCTTTTGTGAGTCAAAACCGGTTGCAATTTAGCAACACTTTGATCACATAAATGCAAGTATTTACAGACATTAATAATTTATCATTGGAGTTACTGCCTTGCCCATGTGACCAGTACCTCAAAGGCACTTCACTGTTCTCAGTCCAATAATCTACGGTGATGTGTGGTTGAGATTTATTTAAAAAGAAATACCCCAGCCGCAGCAAACCTGCAGACTAAGCGAATTTCCATATGTCTGATTGGATTTACACTAAAATGTCTACTTAAAAATTTAACATTTATTTCCTATTTAAATACAATTAGTTTAACAGGGACTTAGGTTTGCTGCATCAGGGAGGGTAAAACTGTTTTTTTTTTTTGTAAAATGTTAATAGTTAGTAAGAAATAAAAACATTTTCCAAATTTGATCAAAATATGTTCATAACAAGGAAACTACAACAGTTTACTTATTCTCCATAAGAATAACATGGGAATTTGAAATTTACATTTTTTTGAAATTTTCTCCGTAACCATTAGGCGCACAGCAACACTTCAATGTACTAAATTATTTGTTTTTTTAAGCTCTACAAAATGGTTTGAAAAGATTTTGCGAAATTTTATGTTTTTTGGGTCAAAAATGGGAAAAACCTATTTTTACCCCATAAAACCCCCCGTACACCCCCGTTCCCATAGTCCGATCATGCTGGTTCGCGAACTCGTTCAAGTTTATCCTGCCTTACACCTTCAAACCAAATTTTATCAAAATCGGACAAAAATTACTCAAGTTATCGTGCGGATGGACACACACATATATATATATATATACAGTATATATATATCTATATATAGATATATAAAAATTTGAACGAATGGTGTTTTTGGCCTCTGGGGACATCAAAATGAAAAAGTAAATCGGTCCCGGGCCTAGGTCTTACCATGAGACCTACGGTAATAGCTACTTCCCTATAGGGAAATTCGCTAATAAAGAAAAGTACTGTTTACTTGGATGATATCAAGGTTATGATAGACCATACAGAACAAACCCACTTTCTTTTATTTCCCCTGTGAGAGCGTCACTTCACGTCTTCTAACGCTGAGAAATGTTTGTTCATTCAACAATCATACTCACAATATTGTGCTTCGCTCAACCTTCTGAAATAGTTGCTGTTTTCAACCGTATAACATAATATGGCAATCGTAAATTATTGTTATATAGTGTAATTTAATTTGTATATGTATGAAATGTATTGTATGAACCCTTATAAAAGGCAGATTCACAAAGATAAACTACTTTGTATATGTTCAAATTGAAATTCTTTACAAACTCAGAATTTAAGCTATAACATTTGAATATGATAGACTAGCTTTACTCATGAATGCATACAGATTCTTTTTACAAAAGTTCTAGAATCAGTTATCATCAATTTACCACATTGAATCTATTAGTCCATACACTGTTTTGATTAATAGCCATTGGATTAGTTGTAAGCTATATTGGTCAATCTTCTTTACTTTAGTGATCAGTAAGTTTAATAATGGAAATAATAATGGAAATAAGTCCAATATATTAGAGGATTGTTTTATTAATCTATCTTCTTCAAGTTTACAATATCACATTGAATTAGTAACCAAATAAATAAAAAAAAAACCGCCGCAGCAAGCCTGCCGACTAAGGGAATTTCCATTTGTCTGAATTGATTTTCAATTAAATTTAGTTAAATAATATTAGGTTTAACGAGTACCTACTAAAATAAATAAATAAGTTTGATCAAAATATATCCATAAAACAAGGAAACTAAACATTTTACAATATTCTCCGTTAGAATAACATGGGCATTTTAAATTTTTGTTTATTTTCTCCGTTACCAATATAACCATACAAAAACACGTTTACATACTAAATTATTTGTTTTTTTAAAGCGCTTTATAAAGATCTAGAGAGAAATTGAAAAATTCTGTGTTTGAGGGTCAAAAATTAGAATAACAATATTCCCCATAAAATCTCCCGTAAAACCCCGTTCCTATGTTTTTCCTATGTCCTATGTTTCCTATGTTCCCGTGATCATGCTGGTTCGCGAACTCATTCAAGTTGCGAACTCAACAGGCAAGGAAAAAACCTGCTATTGTAATCCCCCTACCCCTACCTAGCCATTTGGGAAGAAGTGAAAGTCTAGTCTAAATATAGCTCAAATGTCTCACCCTCCCCTTCCCCCCCAACCATACTCCATCAACTGTTGCCATGCCCGCTCCTTTCAAGGTCATTGCACAACGCCTCCCTCCCTTCTAATGTTTTATCTTTCTAGTTTTTTCCATTCTGACTTTTTTAAACATCGATTTATTGCTTACGTAAAAGTTCAGTAGTGGAATGGAATTTTCTATTGTGAAACAGTACTTTCAAACAAAATCACTACCGATCATGTCATTCTGTGTCAAGTCCAGATTATGCCATTGCCAGTCAGTCGCCGGCGACTGCTTTGAGTTGACCTATTGTGTTGTGACAGCTATAAACATAGGTTAGGGCAACTACCTCTTGCTTATTTCTACACTGTAGAAATATTTGTTGTAGAATCTACAGTAATACAAATTATAAAGCATTTTATGTAAACACAAGTTACATTTTAACAAATATTGATTTTTTTACAATTTTAAATCAAACTCGACTGGAAACTGCCGAGTTCAAAGATAAGCTCGAGTTTCAAGGCCGTACTCGACTCGAACTCGAAATCTCGAGTACTCGCACACCTCTACCATATACAAATCTCAAACAGTACTTCTGAGACCGCTGGAGCATACCTGCCAGAGTCACAGTAATGGCATTGATTAATGGATTACAGTAGTTGAATGATATAGCAAGATTCTTTATTTTGTCGTAGTAGAGAAGTGCTCACCCCTCACTGTGATTGGTTTTATGGCGGCTAAGTCAAATAAAGTGCGAAGTCGAGGGTGGCAAATTGCAATCGGTTTTATCTTTTCGTGATTTAGTCTCAGTCCATGGTTCTCAGTCCAAGTAACTATTTGGTTGACATCTTCATTGATTCTACTGACTTAGTTGTTTTCGTTGTTTGCAGTAAAATTGTAGTAGAATCATAAGTCGTCAGCATTCATGTGATGTTTACAGTTGACAAAAGTCGAGTTTATGTCATTGACGTACAGTACGTAGAAAGTTTTATGTCTTTACGTCGTGTGTTTGTATGTGTGTCTTTGTGTGTTTTATGTCCAAGGAGTGCTGTTTCTGTACTGTGTTCTGTTTTGAAACCAGATGGATAGTCAATCTGGAATAACATTTTCAGTGATGAATTCAGAGATTTGCCAGTGAATGATTCTTTCTATGCCTTTAGATAAAGCGGGAAAATTACTAATTGGTCTGAAATCCCCGACCAAGATTGGAGCTGAGATCTTTCTTAATGGATGGATGATGGCAGACTTCCAAAATGAAGGGAAAGAGCTGTGCCTTAAAGATGAATTTAAAATGAACGGAATGGTAGGAAGGATGGCGTAGAGGATATCTTTGATAAAACGGATAAGTATCCCACAGACCCAACAGCATTGCTTCGGATTCTGCGGATAGCCATCAAAACATCAGACTGAATAACTGGATTGAAATTAAATTCAGGATTTACCTGGTGCAGGGTTGAAGAGTTGACTAATTCATTCATCTATTGACTTGATGCTGATTGGTATTTTGACTGCAAGAAAAAAGTAAACCTTTAACTCATTTAGAGGAATCATTTAACTGGTAAAAAACTTTTATCTTTACGCTATACATTCTTGATGGCTGTTTTTGTTTTTAAAATTGTGCATGAATGTATCTGAGCTTGGAATTTTGTAAAATCTGTTTAAGTATCAGCTAATTTAAAGAAGGCCTACTTTATTTTTAAATTCTGCTTTATTTTTGACAATGATTTTTTTTCCATGCGATACGTGACCTACACTAATTTGTTTATTTTGAGAGCATTTTTATAAAAGTGTTTTGGTTTGTTTGCGGTTTTGTTTTAAAGATTTTTTTTACTTTTAATTCATAATTTAATCAAAACAGACTTACATAAAGACACCTTGACAATTGGAAATGACAATAATTATGGATATGAATTGCTAATAGAATGCAGATAACGGGAGTAGTATTGAATCCATTATGTGAAATCAATACTATCATGACAATTCAATCTGAAAACCCTTAACACTAGCAATCAGCCATTTTCCTCTATGCATTTAGTTGATTAGTTTTTAATTGAAACTGCAATAATTACCATACCACTTATGAAATCAATATAAATATTGAATTGGCAGTAGGCCTAAAGTTGAAGTATAAACTATTAGTTTTAGTTCCAATTCATATACAACCAATTTTATTTGTAACATCCTAGTTTAGATCACATAAATAAAGTCTGTAAAATACTGTACCTATTCGATCAGTGTTAGTTTTCAAATGTCCTGTAATACTTCCATTGTATTATTTGAACAGTGGTCATCATCCAAAATTTCCTTCGCACTGTGTTTAGATCTTCTTTTTGCTTGATTTTAAACATAGGTTATGATTCTTTGTTTATATTTACTTAGTTATCTTGTAACCATTTATAAAAATCCATTACCCTAATGTAAAAATTTAAAATGTTTAGTTACTTTTAAATTGTATAGGCGTTATTAAATATTGATATTGTTTCTTCTCAAACCTTTCCATAAATTTCAAATTAGCTGTTGTCGTAATGTAAATTAATAGTACTTCAACCTGTTGGTAAATCGTATAACTGTTTAATGCTATTGAATATCGTGGAACCAAATGGCTTAGTTGAAACAGCTGACTTAATTCTTTAATTCATTTTAAATTTTAGATATAGGCTATCAATCAATATATTGATATCAGTAAATCAAATATTAAATATATCATTTTAAATATATTACTCATAAGCTTAACATAGAAAATTCCAGAGCCGATGGAGCGTAGACCAAAAGTATTGTTAAGATAAAAGTCGTATATGTTAATCAGAAATCTGAGCCAAATTTTAGCCCAATCCGACAAGTAGTTAATGCGTGATTGAACTTTAAACAAACAAACACACAAACGTTCGCATTTATAATATAAGTATGGTAATGTAAGTAAGTTGGCATTGTAGCCGATCCCAAAGAGCTTCGCTTTGCTCCGCTCAATTATAATTAAAAGCATTCAAGGTATGTTTGTAAAGGTATTTCATTTAAGTACTTCATATTGTATCAAAAATTAAATTGTTCAATTCCAATCGATTTTTTGTGACGCTTATGCCAAAATGTTTAGTTTTTATTCTGGGGTATTGATTTTCAAATAAAAACTAAGTTATATATTAATTTTTTTCTGCTATTAGCTTTGAAACTTCAAAAAGATTGAAGTTCAAACTAAAAATAAATGATTTACGTGCAAATAAAAAAATCTTGTTGAGCTTAACATTATTTATGGCATCATACGATGCACTTCTAAGTCAAGCCCAGGATAAATTAGATCAGATAGTTCTGTGCGTATCGTTCGTCAAAGGTAACAAACAACGTTTAACGGGGAGGTTCCCTCACAAACAACGTTTAACGGGGAGGTTCCGTCACAAACAACGTTTAACGGGGAGGTTCCCTCACAAACAACGTTTAACGGGGAGGTTCCCTCACAAACAACGTTTAACGGGGAGGTTCCCTCACAAACAACGTTTAACGGGGAGGTTCCCTCACAAACAACGTTTAACGGGGAGGTTCCCTCACAAACAACGTTTAACGGGGAGGTTCCCTCACAAACAACGTTTAACGGGGACGTTCCCTCACAAACAACGTTTAACGGGGAGGTTCCCTCACAAACAACGTTTGACGGGGACGTTCCCTCACAAACAACGTTTGACGGGGACGTTCCCTCACAAACAACGTTTCACGGGGAGGTTCCCTTACAAACAACGTTTAACGGGGAGGTTCCCTCACAAACAACGTTTAACGGGGAGGTTCCCTCACAAACAACGTTTAACGGGGAGGTTCCCTCACAAACAACGTTTAACGGGGAGGTTCCCTCACAAACAACGTTTAACGGGGAGGTTCCCTCACAAACAACGTTTAACGGGGAGGTTCCCTCACAAACAACGTTTGACGGGGAGGTTCCCTCACAAACAACGTTTGACGGGGACGTTCCCTCACAAATAACGTTTGACGGGGACGTTCCCTCACAAACAACGTTTCACGGGGAGGTTCCCTCACAAACAACGTTTAACGGGGAGGTTCCCTCACAAACAACGTTTAACGGGGAGGTTCCCTCACAAACAACGTTTAACGGGGAGGTTCCCTCACAAACAACGTTTAACGGGGAGGTTCCCTCACAAACAACGTTTAACGGGGAGGTTCCCTCACAAACAACGTTTAACGGGGAGGTTCCCTCACAAACAACGTTTAACGGGGAGGTTTCCTCACAAACAACGTTTAACGGGGAGGTTCCCTCACAAACAACGTTTAACGGGGAGGTTCCCTCATTTTTGAATATATGTCAGTTTATTTATATAGTATAAATCATTATCCAAAGGACTTTTGCCACAGGACTGCTGGGTCAAATTTTAGACCGCAAATTAGCCATTGAATTAATTACAATAAACATCATAGATTTGTTGCTAAGCCAATCTTTTATTTCATGAAATATTCAGAAATACAATTGTGTGTTTATAGGCACTTTTTGTCAAGAACTGCAATTTTAGGCAGAACTTTCCATTGCTGTCACTCAAAAGTAACATATAGTTATAGTATTTTTACATACTAGTTTCTACTCCTTCCTAACAGTTATATCAAAAAAGTTCTTACACAATACATATTTTCATTGAATTCATATATGTAAAAGACTCTTATTTTTGTTGTATTTTATGCCTCTTTATAATAATATTTTATATATCTTGAATTTACAATCATGGGTAGCTAAATAGTCCTTGGGACTTAAATATTAGTTTGTATAGGTGTTCTAAATAGAGCTAGTTTACAGATGGTTCTGCAGAGGTTACACTACATAAGAAGATATTTGGCGTATTTCAATGTGGAGTCTCGAAAAAAATTAACCTAAATTTTAATTGTTTAACAGACAATTGACTTGTAACGAATTAGCATATACTTGATGGATTTAAAAAGGACAGCTGTTGTATCCATATTAATGCTAATAGATCTCAGCTCAACTGTCCAGTATATGGCCAAATGAATTGTGAAACATGGGGTTCTGCTCGAGACAACCGCTAATAAATGATTCGCTTGAAATCCTTAACAATGAACTGATTAATGAACACCTTGAGATAATGTACAATGTTGCATAGTTTACTTAAGTAGCTAAGACTGAATTAATCACTTACAATCATTATCTAAGGAACGCAATAATTGTAGGCTACTGTATTGATCTATTTCAGTTAATGCATTTCAAGATACTATTATTTCAAATCAGATTAAATGCACACAAACGACTTGGATTATCAAATATGCTGGATGAGTCAATATAAGTTTACTTAAAATTAATGTAATGACATTTAAATATGTTGTGAAATTATAGTTAAATAAAAAAAATCATTGCCTTACCAGGAAAGGTTATGGTCACATGTAATGTTGTGCAACGGTACAGACAAAGTAAATTAAACTTAAGTAAACGATTAAGAAACATTATATGACCGACTTCATCAGTTAACTTATCGCAATCACTGAAAAGGTAAGGGTGTTATTAAATCATGCCATATTTTATATTCAGATCTTCAGATTCAAGACGAACAACAACAAAACATTTCAATTTGTCTGGAATGTGGTATTGGTGAATGGTTTTGTTTGTAGGCCTATGTAGCTCCCTAAACTTTGTGGGAACTACCAGCTGATCCTACAGCTTAGACAAAGCTTTCAGGCCCAGGCCCTACCCTAGGGAAAATTGACAGGTTAAAATCAACAATCTTTGCACCATTTAAGATTGGTGTTTAAAAGTATGGTAACACTCTAGTGTTTGTTATGTTTGGATTTATGATATTAAAGTAGTAACCATCTTATCTTAATAAGATCAGACCTAAATATATAAAAAAAAACTTCCACTATTATGAATAATATATTTTATTTCTTACACATACGAAGCTGCACTAATTATTTGTTCGTCAAACTGCAGAAAACCCCGTTTTTAATGAATGCGTTGCGGGTTTTAAATTGCATTTTTAGTCTCTAAGGAGTAAAAATCGTGTTTTGGCCCTCGGGTGTAAAATCTGCTGTTGTCAATTTAGTTGTAAGATTCAGTTATAGACGAAATTGAATATATATATTTAAAGTATGTAACGATTGTTTAACAGATTGTTGTTAATTGTTGCCTTAATGTAAATTGTTCGACATATCGATAGTATAATGTACACTTACACAATCGTAATAGACGAAACGCTTGAATGAATTACTCAACAGCTGATTGATTCCATAAGCAAAATAATTAAAAACAAGTTTGAAGTAGTTTTGAGAGGTTATTTTTACAGGGCATCTATTTTAGTTTTGTATCATAGTTTGTTTAAATGATGGTGCAATATGACGAAAAAATATAGTACATCACACGGGAAAAAAGTGTCTTTTCAACCATTATTTACTGAAAGAAATGAAAAGAAAGGCTTCACTTTAGAGCCTAGTGATGAAATATACTATTTATTTGTTATTATCCATGCACTGTAATCGGATGATATGCCTATACTTGAGCGGTTATATGGACCACAGATAAGTAAGAAAGTATCTTACTTCTCTGTGTAAGTCTTAGGGCAGGCGTTTTTATATATGCCCTTGAGAATAAAGCTTAACACTTTGGTATGATATAAATACAGGAGAATAGAACAAAATGTCTTATTTGCAATGAGGGCGTGATGCTACTCTGTTTACAAACAACACCGTAGCAACCAAACCAACAATATGTTTGTCTGACCAACATGAACACCTGCAATGGGAACTGTATGTTAGGAACTGATGAACTGTAAATACCATCACTCCACTATAGGCCTATTTACTGCTTAGGATACTACGCCACAAAAATATATTACGGTTTGTATAGCTACCGAGTTTGTTTGCAAAAACAATGAAATAGGTCAACTGGTTTATAACCTGATTCCACTATGTTTTTCACAACGTATTTAAACAATGTAGACTGAAAATTGGATATCACATATTGGTGTTATAATTAGTTATTTGGAGGCACAATACAATTTCCCTATCACGAAATAGCCTGTACATAATGTTTTAGCTGTTATGTGATATCTTTGGTCCAGCAACATTGCTCAACTTGGCACTTCACAAACAGTCCAATCACTTCGGTTCAAAATTAAATTCACTTTAGTTCAATCCAATAGATATACTTCAAACATCGTTGTTTCCTTAGAATCACAAACTTATACATAGCTATTATGGTTCCATTCGATTTTGTAATAAGCTTTTTGCACGCAACTTCAACATTTTTTTTTCCATCGTAAAACTTAAATTTACCCTAATTTATATTTTGCTTGATGATTTATACTTCATAATAAACATATATTTCTACAATTTTACAATTTTACAATTATTCTACTAATAAACACTTTGGAAATCGTTCTTCGTTAAAATTGTAAAATTTTAAGCTTTGGTTCCTTTGACATGCTTCATATTCCACTAAATAAATTTAAATTTCTTATCAGCATACTTTTCTTAACACTTTTGTTACTAAGAACCAGCTAACCTACTAGCTTTTCATTTCATTATAACTAAAAATATTTTTTTTATCTACCAATTAATTATATCATTATTGCTGTGACAGTATATTCACAGTATTAACTGCTGTTGATTTTTCTAGAAAGGAAAAGTGATGAATGAAAGATACATACTCCCTTTTTAAGATGTTACAACCACCCTGAGATAAATCAATCTACCGATATATTGGTGGTGAAAGAAATATCAACTCTTGTATCAGCTCTGGACTCTCCAGATATATTTGAAATGTTTGTAGCAGAAAAAAACAATGAATATTCTCCTAAAATTGTAAACAAAATAAAATATCAAAAAGCTTACCTCCACCAAATCAAGCGATACTTTGACGGATGTAGAAAAAATATAACGAATATCTCAAAATAAGCCTATGATGAAGAGATTAATAATTACAGAAACTGGCAAACCACTACAGAGCTAACTCTGAGATTAAGAAATATAGTAGCCTAAAGTATTAATTTTATTTTGATTATAAAAGAAATCAAGATCATAAATTGCTTTAAAGCTGAAAGCTTTCGGTAAGGTTTATTGTAGCTTTGAAAAAGAATTGAAAATTCCAACTGTTTGATATTTTCAATGTCAGTAAACTGAACTTGTAATAATTTTGGGTAAGGTTGTGTTAATTGGTTGAAATGCGAATATTAATTATTTTTTGCTTCGTTTTTTATGGTAGGCTAATCCTAGGCATAATATTGCGATATAAATTCAATGAACCTAAGTAATAACTATATTAGGTTTATCATTTAACTTACACCTTTGTTTTTCCTAATGTTGTTTATTCCTCACCTAGACACTTTTTACAGGCAACAGATTGAATTATATTATCATAGGCCTACATCATAGATTTATTTTGTATCACGATATTTGATCAGGATAAATCGCAGCACAGCTATAATGGATAGAGCCTTATCCAAAATACACATCAATCCAAAAAAGTTTAATCTTTAATTTAACCTTATGTTTTCCATGTACATTTCAAATAGCAGTTACATATAGTATAAAAATTTGTTATCTGCCATGCTAAGTTTTAGAATCTTAAAATATCCCTTAACATAGTAACTCGACAAAATATCATCCAATTTTAATTAAATCAAATAAAAAATATGAACCTAGGTTTATTTGAACGAGTTTAAGAACCAGCATTATTGGACTATGGGAAAAGGGTTTTAAGGGGTTTTAAGAAGTAAAAATTAGGATTTCCTATTTACGACCCACATAACATATAATTTGCAAATTATTTTAAAATCATTTTGTAAAACAAATAATGTGTAATTACGCGATACTGTACGCCACATTGTTGCAACTTATAAAAAAAACTGTAAATTTTTAAGTTTCAACATTATAATTTTTGTCATTAAGTAAACTGCTGATGGTTGATTGATTTTTAATATATTTTGGTCAATTTTTGGTTAATTCATACTAAGCTAGTACATGTTGCTACGGAACGCACTATACAACATTTCATTAGCAACAAACCTTAAGCACTCAGTACATACAACGTAATTTAAATATGTAATTATTCTGACATGTTTAAGGAATATATATTTTAATGAATAACTAATCAGGGTAATGGAAATTCCCTTAGTTTGCATATTTTCTGTGGCTGTAGTATTTTTGTTTAAAGTTCCACGTAAATAGATAGTATTAAAATAATGCATTTAACAGTGTCAAAACTACTTGATTTATTATTTACCTAGACTATAAGAGTTGGCGTCACATACAGAAGTTTGAGACGTCGCTCTAAATTAGAATTTAAACTAGACAAAGTTCGACCACAAACTACTAAATTATGCTGATGACAACTAACGTTTTACCTCCAGTCATAAAATATGACCTTAGAAGTTCAATCTGAAAATTTCATTTAATGTCAAATCATTGGCAAACAGAACCTGCATTATGTAAGTAACAGACAAGCCTATTTTTTTCTTTCGCAAAAAGGGTTCAATATACTTTGTACACTTTGGTAATAATAAAATAATAATAAATTATAGCAATTATCGAAAAAACATATTTTTGAAATAAATTGTCTAGAGAGTTCTGCTATCATAGGTCAAACATTTATTGACATATATACTATTTCTTGCAGTTCTTTAAATGGCGTGCCTTGTTATCTCATTGAAAGTTAATGGTGCAGTAAAAAACAAACCGTTAAGGAGTTATGAATGTTTTTGTAAAAGGCACATACAGACATACAGATGCTAAACAAGTTGAGATAGGACACTTGTATCGAAATTTTTGCTTGTTTTGATCTCCCGAATAATTTGATAAAGTTTGTTCCAGTCGAAGCTGGACACCCTGTATACAACTAATGCCAAACAAATAACCTATTAATTACTTTCACTGTTAAAATATTTAGTAAAACATTGTCATCCGTAAGTTTTGGTTGATAAACGAGGTGTTGTAAATGCAATAGTACACATGAAGATACACTTTCAACCCTTAATTGTCAAAACCGGTTTATTTCGAAGTGTAAACAGGGTTTGTTCGATAACACAACTCAAGCAAATAAATTATTTTAGCCTAATTAGGTCAGTTTGCTGTGTAGTTAAGTGCTCGCCTGGTAATATAGGAGAGCAGGATCGATAATAGCGATAAAACTACTATTTTTCAAAGGAGACTAATTATACCTTGTTGCTGTGTTTAATGATTCAACCATTTGATAGTAGCCTAATAGTCATGTCAGTAATTTTTTATCAATGGCTTTAAAAACTTTCGAGAAAGTTAGGTCCAAATCACTTAAACACTTGTTATGCGGCAGCTAAAAGCCGTTACTCTAACCTCAAGACACTTACCAGAATAAACAACACATGAAGGGAAAACTTTCATAAAATATGATGTTTAAATAACCACTCATCTCTGTAGATGATCTGCTCAAGACGATCAATTATTTACGAGAATATGAATCGTAGGGATGTTTACATAGAAGGATATTTTAGCAACATTAGTCTAACAGAGAAGGCGGGTAAGCAGCAGATGGGGGTTGTTTAATGGCGCGTAAGGGGCCCTTTGAGAGGGAAACACAACAGGTGCTAAATGTTGAATTTGCTGCTCACTGAACCTTATCCCGCGATACAAATGTGTACCTTTATTTACGAAATAAACTTTTATTCATCGCAAATATCACAAAGATTACCAAAGAATACATACATTATCGTATTTAAACAAAGTTTACCAATACAGTTTTGTTGTGCATAATATTGTGAGTATTATATTTATTTTAACATTTTTATGGGGAAAAAATTGGACCAATGGAGGAACAGAATAAGGCATGTTTTTTTAGCTGTATGCACATACAGGTTAAATATGTTCGTGGGTATGTTAAATAATGCAAAAATGTTGATGAAGTTTATTAGGACCTAAAGTAGTATAGGAATCCCCAATAATTCATTTCCCCCAATATCCTAATATGCTTTACTATACACACAAACAATATATAGCATAAAAGCTTTTAAGAAGATAAAACTGTATAAATGTAAAACTACCGGTATCGGTGAGTACAAAAAGTGGTTTACAAACACGTCAAAAATTTAAATAATTTGTCGTCTGTTATCTAAAAAGTTTCTATGTGAAGGTAATTTATCCGGTTCAATGGACCAATATAACAGGAACGAGAACCATCAGTTGCACAACAAATCATTCAGTGGAGCAGAGAATGATTATCAAAATGATTACATCACTATTGTGTCCAAGCTCGTAGTCAACGTAATATGTATTGTGTAAAATAAAGGAACGATAAGAACAATCTCATTAATCACTTACATGTATCATATTTGTGAACTTGTTTCACATTTTATTACTCAAAATAAAATCATATAATAATCCTAAATGAATAATCCTAAAGGAAAAGTGATGCACTGGGGAGGAGACCACGAGGGAGACCGAGGAAACGCTGGACGGATGATAAAGAAAGATTTGGCCAGGAAGGAAGTCAATGAAGATACCGCAAGAGACGGAACGACGTGGAGGCAGTGTGTTGGTGAGGCCAAGTACCACTTGAGGTACAAATGACCATTGGAGTAAGAAAGTATTTAGTCAGGCAAATTTATGGTCACACAGCTCTATCCCTCATTCATCCTGAGATACAGTATATGATTAAACAAAATGATAAAACTAAGACGAAATTAACAGGTATTATTTAGTTAAATTAACATTTTCAGAAAATATCGTTAAAAGTACTATTTTATCGATACACGGGGTTTTTTACAGCCTGTACATCATATGTGTGTTCCACCGAAACAAATAAACATAGTTCTACAACATAGTTTGGTAGGAGAAGCAAAGTATAAATTTCCAAACTCCTATGCAATAATTCCTAAGTCTACTTTATCTCTGAATATATTTTAGTCAAACGTGAAGCAATCTCTTCAAAGCGGCTTTGTTCATTGATTGGATGTTTCGTTAGAGAACTGATCATTAGCAAGACCATTCAGGCATAGAGTTATTGTACTTATCGCTAATGGAACTCAATGGAACTACTCTTCCTCATTTTCTGGTTTAGTTTTTTTATTGTACAGAAAATGCTGATTATTAAAAAATTAATTTAACATGGATTGAGATTATATTCTACCACTCAATGTTAGAAATGAATGTAACAAAAACGTATTTAGAATAATCACACCAACAAGTTGTTTTACAAGTTAGTTTATAGCCAGAGTATTATAATTTACAATCGCCCCTAAAATTAAAAGAGGTTCTCATATTTTTAAGCCACATGTTAATAAATACGTCATTAGGTTATGAATCTGTTGAAAAACAATTTAGGAAAACTTAATCAAAATTAAAGTCCTTAATAAAATACCAAAGTATTTTATATAATAACTGGCTAATAATTCTTATGTGTGATTACCTCCGTTGAAAGGGGGCAGTTATAATTGAAACACAAACTGGAATTAAAAAATTTACCCCTGTAATTTTAGTGATGATAATCAATGATAATAAAATAACTTAAGTGGTTTTGGTTTTTGAATTATCGACCTGAGTTGAAAGCTTTACAACTATAAACTCGTATACTATTTCATCTACACTTTCACAAGCTGTGCGAATGGGTTTATTGAAGTACTCGAGATAAGAAACAAAATACAAGATCCTCTTTCTCCTAAAATTGAATATTGGAATTTCATGGATCGGTAATTTCTTTTTATTGTATGACTACGACGAATCAGGTGTTACTACGTTTATTTTTAGTAATAGTAAGAAAGTTAAGTGCTTTGCAAACTACTCTATGGTTGGAAATAAAATATTAGTGATTGTTTGTATACTGAAATGCTGTAAAGTCAGTTTTACAATTTCCTAATTCTATATCAAATGCATGGCTATTATCTTTATCAATGCTAATGTCTAATAATGCTTTTGCTTTGCTTTTGCTAATGCTTTAATGCTTAATCAATGCTAATTTAACTGGCTGGGTAGCTGAGTGGTTATAGTGCTCGCCTAGTAATCAAAAGGTCGCCGGTTATATCCTGAGAAAAGACAGTAGGCCTAGCTTTTTCATGGTTCGAAACTGGACCCAGCTGTTCCTGATCATTGGCCTTTAAATAAATTATCCTGACTAATAAAAACGCTGATCTTAGTCAGTAACAAAGCTACAAAGGTCATCACACACCATTCTACACTCATCCTTCACTCATATTTGGGTTAAAATACGCACCTAGGTGGCGTCCTCATCTCAATGATTGGTAATTAATAATTGATAATTGATAATTGATAGTTTGTTTTAAAATAAATAACCAGTTTTTAATATAAAAGTAAAGTAAAGATAAATTAATTTTCCTAAGCATTTAGCATGTTTCACTTCCAATATACCTACGTACGACGTACGTGTTTAGCACGTTCAATATCCCTACGTTGAATCAAACTGCAAATCGAGGATCCTGTTTAAAATGTTAAGATTATTTAAAAAGATGACGAAGCAAAACAGAAATGTAAAAAAGCCATAGTACACTAACGGTTCCTATGCATCGCAATACTGACGGAGCACTCAAACACCTGCAATAAAAACTAATCTCCTTCTAATGAATTAACTGATTCAAAACATAATCAGTTTAAATTTCTGTGATAAATTTAAACGTACTGCACCGTCATATAAGTGATATTTGTTTAGTTATTATTTTGAACGTATAAATTGGATATCTTTGTTACACGCATATCATATATGAATAATTTTCAATCGTGTTTTCACCGTAGAAAAATTATTAACAAAGTGTAAGGGGTAACAGGGACATTTATCTCTGTAAACTCAGTGCAGGACGAAAAAAGGCTTAAAAATATTCACTTGTTATATCCTTAAACTAATTTAGTTCTTGTTACAGGTTGGTTGGCCGTCCTGGCCGGTGTTGTATTGTTGAGATTGTTGTCGTTGCGTTCGAATAAGTGTGGTAAAATAGTCGCGGCAAGAACTTTGGTGTTATGGTGCTCACACTTAAACTTAACGTGCATAATATTGTGCACGTAGATACGCTGTAAGTTGCCTAGTCGTAGTTATAAACGTATTGAAACTTTTCTCATGTGTCTGATAAGACATATCAGCTACAGGTTGAGTAGGTCTGCGCAGCGGTAGTCGCGCATCTGCCGCCGCAGGGTTGCAAGCTGAGGGACAAGTTCCCGGCCTCGATCCACGCTGCCTTTCACTCAAGAGCTGCACGGTGAATTTATCTGCGCCTGCAAAACGGCCCACGCAACCTCAATACGTATGTGTCATGCAAGATTGCGTTTTACAGATTGACGGCACTAATAAATTGTCATAACTTACTGCTACAGCATAATTTCTACATCTTGAGGTTTATATTATATATGTGGTCGTGGAGTGCTTTTATTTGTAACTTTTTGAGTTTTGAAGGACTTCTTTAATATATCTCAATAAAATGGTTCTGACTCGAGCCAAAAATGCTGAATCTGTTACTAATAAAATAATGCAGGACACACAGCACCTTGATGATTCATCTGAGACTATGGTTATGAGTTTGTGCAATGAGTTGAATAGACTTTCAGTTAACTTCTCAAACGTAAATTTTAATGACATTGAGGTGAACTTTGCATGTTTGGTTAAGACATTGGATGACTCTCTGGGCTCACTTAAACGGCTGGAGTCCCTCGTCAGCGATCTTCAGCTTGAGAAGGTGGCTCTGGAGACGAGAACTGAGCTGGAAATTCAGAGAAGACGCACAGATCTAAATGATTCTTTTAATGTTCAAGAGAGTTTATTACACGAAAAAGACACTATCCTTAGAGAAAATGCTGATAAAGCAAGTAGACTAGTTCAACTTAAGTCTAATTTTAATGTTTTGGAACAGGAATGTGCTTCCCTTAAGTCTTCTCTCTCAGATAAGGACTGTATTATTTCTAGTGTTAGAGATGAGCTAAGTAAGTGCAAACACAACAACTCAGATTTACTTAGTACTGTAAATGTTTTGAAAACTCAACTTGAAGAAGCAAATGTTAGCTCATAGCACAAAAGCAGGTGGTTAGATGACAAAGTTATTGATTCTTATTTTGATTCATTCTCTAAAAGTAATTTTAACGTCCTGAATAAGATCTTGTTCATCGGTCCCACTGTCTCTCAACTTGTGAAGCATGGCAGTAATAAAGACATTGAGACAGCCTTATATGATCTTTCTTTTAATTTGTTTGACTATGCCTTTTTATGTATTAGCAATAATCCTGCTGTTCTTAAAGATGATTCAGGTAGCCAATTGGTCAACTCAATTTTCGCTATGTGATGGTCATGTTAGTTACATTTGTCAGAGAGTCTCAAATAGGTTGAGAATTTTACACCGTTTGAGAGGGATACTAGTAGATAGGGTTGCCTGATTTTTTCCTCTGGCGAATAAAAGTGACTGCGACGTTGGAAATGAATATACGAGTGTGGGCAGGGGACGATTTGTCCTCGAGCGAGCGACGACGACTTGTGCAGGTTAAAACTGTATGTTAGTTTGTGTAGACTGTAGGCACTAAGCACTGTATATATAAGAAGTATGTAAGTATTGGTTAGCAGACAAGTAGAGGTTAAACCAGAGCTGTAATTACCAGCCCGCTGTTGTGAGTATAAGTGCGAGGTGAATGTCATGGCTGGCTGTACAAGTGATTGCAGTAGAAAGTGAATTCACTTTCAATTCGGCGCACTAGGTCATGAATGCAACTCAGCGCAACCTGTCTGACCTAGAGAGCTGACACTAAGTTAAGTAACGCTTGCGTAAAATACACATGTCTACATCTACATATAGTACTTAAGACTAAAAAAGGACTGAATAAACTAAATACGTATTCAGTGAGCAAATATCAAACATTTATTGTTTCCAAATTTTTATATTCGGAGAGTTCCCGCTCATCCCCAAGTATTGAACCCGATATGCCTTGCTCTCAGCGATTTCCTTCAGTTCATCTGAACTCAACGCCTCGCTGAACCGCTTCGGTAAGAATATACAGAAGTCGGCACTCTTTTCTGGCACATGGATGTCTAGGACGATGGACGCTCCGTATTTGGTGTTTACTGCCCTCCCTGCCACAATGGAGTAGCCCTCTTTGTTAGTAAGCGCCGAAACGTCGATCTTAGGGAGGTATGGTCCTTTCTCCAGGGTGTTGAGTTTTGCTGCTAGGGCCATGATTATGATCTATAAAAAAAATATCCTGTTTTAAAAGTCGTACTAATAGTATGCCATATTATAGGCCGAGTACTGATATAATGAAAATTTATCGAGTTAACTAGCTTAGCATTAATAGACAATGCATAAACAACTGGAGCACTACAGCATAAATAGTACAATTGAAGATTGCTGTGTGAAACAAGTATGTCACAGCATATAACGCAAGGTGTAATATCATAGAAATATTAGCGCAACGGAGGGCAACTAGATACATATAAAACGTTTAACAGCTTAGTAATAACAGCTAAATGTATAGAAAACCCGTTGCACTTGGAATATACAAATATAACAAGTAAGGTTTGCAGATTGTAACAAGTATATCGCTGCATATATTGATTAGTAGAGTGTAATACCATACACATAGCAGTCCATCGTAGCGCAACTATATACATATTACAAATAGCTCTAAATAGTTAAATGTGTAGCAAAACTGTTACACTACAACATATGGATATATTGTAACCAACGTTATCTTGTATCATGTGTCAGGAATACCGTTTCATATAACAAGTAGTAGAAATATTAGTCAGTATAACTTGTAGGCAGTACCAAGACAGTATAGCAAACGCAGCAGTGTAGAGAAAAACACATATTGGGACAGACAAAGGGGGGAAACCTTGAGTAAGTGGAGGGTATGAGAGTAATGCATTATTATGCATTAACGCAAAACAAATATCAGCACAGCAACAAATAAGAATATATAACTAGCACTCTTAGAAAATACAATTATGGAGCTATAGTAGTAGTAGAAAAGTGTAAGCTAAATAAGCATATACAAACTAAAAGATCATACAAGTAAGATTATTCTCACAGTTAATGCATAAGCACACGAGACATACCTGTTCGGTTGTGTGCAGAGAACTGTGCAGCCATGTACGCTTATGCCGCTTATAAGCAATCCTGGCTCCCCACAATCACTGACCTTACACAAACTGTATAAAAGCAGCCCATTGGCACTGCAAAGTTGTATTCGACTCCAGCTTGCATTGTGAGTAACTCGTGCACCTCGGTCAGTTTGTGCGTCTGGGGCAGTACGTGCATCAGTTGAAGTCGTCTACGCTTGTGTGATGCCAGAACATCTTCTCCATAGTTGTAAGTACAAACATAGCGTAGTATGCAATATAGTTGCTAGGATTTTAAAAAGACCATTAGATCTAAGCTTTTCTTATAACTCCTTGCTCTCCTTACCATAAGAGCAACGTTAAATAGCTAGACTCAAAACTTACAAAATTATTTACAATTATTTAATGTCAAATCTGAGTGTTGTAAAACGTGGTAATGCTCGTTAAATTAGAAATCTGAAGTGAAGTATGTAGCTAGAATATTAAAAGATGTCTAAAAATCTGTTTGATTAGAAATACGTTGATCTTTAAAAACCAATTATATATTCAATAAATAAATATGACTAAATAAACTTCTAATAATACGATTAATATAGATTAATTATACAATCTCTGGCTATCGCATGATTATATGTTGAATATACACTTAATCAATACTATATACAATTTGAAATATTCTTCTCTCAAATCAATACAAACATTCTATTTCAAATGTCGCCAAGAACTAGTTTGTGTAAAAAGAAATAAATAATCCGCTAGTGTGTGTTTGCATTTAATATTGTTCTTACTGGACAAATCATGACGCTAGCCAAGGGTTAAGGGTTCTTCCTTGATCAAATAACTAGCTATTAAATATAAAGTACCCTAGTGACTAGGGAATGTAGGTACATAAATAAAAGTCAATAAATATTTCTTTTAACTATATATCTATTAAAATATATATGTTCACTGTTTAGTTTTTATTACTTAATAAATGATTTTTAACCTATACCCTATAGAAAAAATTAAGAACACTTCTATACTACAATGTTTTCAAAGAAAACGTACTAAAAAAAAAAAAAACTAATTAATATCTATCAGAAAGAAAAATCATTAGGTATTATGAACTTAGCAAGCATGTAGGATTATTTTAGAAAAACTTGCATATACGCATTTTTTTTTTTAGTCATAAGTTAAGCTAGCAAAATAAGAAAAATAAATAAATAAATCATGCTTAGAAATGAGTGTAGATTTTGTCTTTAGAGCTTTAGCTTAGTATATGCATAGATTAAGCAACTTTAAAGCTCGTTCTTTGTGTCTAACTCTTGAGTGTTGTCCCTGCTTGCTAGTGCAGACACAACCATCTCTCTACCATGTGATGTGTAATTCTATGATTTCCGCATTATTGTTAGGCTAGATAACTAGTGAATGCATTATTGGCTATGAAAAAATCACTTTATTTGCATTAACAAAGTTTAAAATTATTAAATTGGCAAGAAAAAAAATTGTAAAGAAAAACACGAATGCTTAAAACTAAACTTTGTAACTTAAGTTTTGTTCGGCATTTCGATATTGTTAATATAAATTTTGTGTGATTATATTTTAAGCTTATATCACAAATGTTTTAAATATAACATATTGACACTAATCAAGTATGGATGGTGAATAAAGATATTTTGATTTTGATTTGACGATCTATGCAGTGGATAGAACTAACAAAAAACTAGCTTCAGTTGTTATATAATGATGAAAAATCTACTTAGGAAGGAGTATGCTTTATTTTTGGTATTGACGAAACTACTATATATGACAACTGACACTTTATTTTTACATTCACAGCGCTAGAAGTGAGCAGTCATTCCCCACGTGCCGTCTTGCAAAGTTCCGCTTAGATGTTAAACCTTCAATGAGCAGTCTAGCTGTGAAAACTTCTACAACAATGTAAGTAGAAAGCCCTATCAGTTTTATATCTTCTTGGTACTACGTTTAGTAAACTATTATTTGAGAGCTTACAACTTAATATAGTCGAATGTAAAGAGCCCCTTAATACCTCATATTGTCCTAGCAAAAACTGCACTAAACCATGCAGCTATATAAGCAACATTCATTGTTGCAAGAAATCCACACAACTAAAGACAAAATGTGTGTAATATGAGCTTAAAGAATCTGAATTGTAAAATCACATGCTGAATATGATAACACAGGCAATAAAACTTAAATTAAAATATTAAAATAGGTAAGTGCTAAAAATTAATGTTTTTTTTTTAAACTTAACGTAAACAATCTCAAACCAAATATAATAGAACTATAGCAGACAGTGAGCAATGTACTTAATGTTTGAAATTAATGTTCTAGATGTATCTACAATGTGCCATCTGTCGAGAAGCCTACTTCCTTAGTGCATCCGCAAGGAGCCGTCACCAGCAAATGTGTTTGGCGTTGAACGACTACTTCACATCAGCAGTAGCGAGCAACAATGACAACAGACGAGAGACACACGAGGCAGCAATTCAGACACCTCCACAGCAAATTAAAGCAGTACCCAGTGCCAGTGGCTTGAAAAGAAAACTACCACCTCCAAAGGTGACTAAGCGTCCTGTGACTAGTGTATTGTCAAGTCCATCATCACATACAAGTTCAACAACAAGGCTGACGTGGTATTTAAAAAAAGGTCTTCAATCAGCCAAAGACTATGTTATAGAAAATAATGAAAACCTCTACAAGGACCTACCGCCATTTATTGAAGCTGCTAACGAAGTGGTGCTCGATATACTACAAGATGAGCTACGTGTCACCAAATCCCTCAAGTACAACGTCGTACTGGAGGCCGTCTACTGCCATCCTGAAGGACATTGTGAACTTATGAACTTCAAGACCACGTCGAGGCTTGTACACAGCGCCTGTGATGAGCTACAAGAGCTGCTGAAGAAGGACGCCAGCAAACTGCTTCGTGAGGAGTCTGAAGCGCAGGCGAAAGGCAGTGGATGGACTTTGCATGAGGTAAAGAGCCTCACACTTAGACTAAGCAAATTTTCATATGCATTGCCTGCTGGAAGTGGCTATCTGCCACTGCCTCCAAAAATTGCTAAAAGGAAATGCATTTTAAATGTAAAAAACAGCAATGATTGTTGTTTCATGTATTGTATATTAGCCAAAAGTCTACCTAATATACGTTATGACTCAGTGCTTACTGAGCATAGCTTTAGGGAGTGTGAAACACATTACAACTTTGATGGTATTTCATTTCCAACGCCCATTTCACAAATGAAAAAATTTGAAAAACAAAACATCAACACTAGCGTAAACATCTTCGAACTGGACGAAAATGCCCATATTACACCACTCAGGATAGTTGATGAGCAGCAAGACCATTTTGATCTCCTCCTCGTTAGAAATGATGAAGGAGAGGCTCATTTCACATTAATATTGAATTTCACAAAGCTTATGCAGCCACAAATTACAAAAGGCAGCAACAAAATTACAATCTGTAAAAGGTGTAGCACCTTTAAAGAAAACAGGCGTTGTGTACCGTCACCTCAGCACTGGTTGAGTGAACATTTAATGCTCTGTGGAAAATCAAAACCAAGTGAAGTGATTTTGCCAGAGCAGCATAAAAGCAAACTTAGATTTGTAAGCTATGAGATGCAAATTGAAGTACCAATTGTAGTCACAGCTGACTTCGAATCAACACTATATCCAGTTCCCTCGACAGACAATGCCTATCAACGGCACGAGGCGAACTCGTTTGCTTATATCGTAGCAAGTAACCTTCCCAAAGAGCTGTTAGAGGAAGCTGAGATAAACACCTCACCCTACATACACAGATCGGAATCGGCTGCAAAAGAATTCCTTTTACAAATGCAGGAGCTAGCTGTAAAAGTAGAAAAGCTGTACACCAAAAATGTGAGTATGATTGCATTAAATGATGAACAACAGAAACGGCATGATGAAGCGACAAACTGCGAGCTGTGTGAAATAGCATTCGATGAGACATTGGTTCAGTCAAGGAAATGCCGGGACCACGATCATATAACAGGTCAGTTCCGTTATACCTTATGCTCGTTGTGTAACACCCGCTGTCAACTTCCAAATTTCATACCAATATACTTTCACAACCTTTCTTCATACGACGAAGCATTCATTATTAAGAACTTGGCAGTATTACCCAACAGCGAAATAAAAGTGATCCCTAGTAATTCAGAAAGATTCATTAGTATATCGATAAAGATTGGGAGGATGTGGCTTAGGTTTTTGGATTCATTTCGCCTAATGGCGGACAGCCTTGCGAATCTCGCTTCGTATCTCACACCGACGGAACTCGTAGAGTCATCCAAACTTGTGCCAGAACAGCATGTGGAGTTGATTAAAAGAAAAGGGATTTATCCCTATGATTATGTAAAAGACTTTGCTGTATTCAGTGAGGAAGCACTGCCACCACGTGAAAGCTTTTACAATGCCCTCAATGACTCGGAAGTTACGGATGCAGAATATCAACATGCCCAACACACTTGGAATACAATGAAAATGAAAAATTTTGGACAATACCATGATTTTTATCTGTTATTGGATGTTTGTCTTTTAATGGACATAATTCAATGCTTTCGCAAAAACTGTCTAGCCACCTATAATATTGACTGTTGTCATTCATTTACAGCGCCAGGTCTAGCATGGCAGAGTATGCTACGTATGACTGGTGTAACTTTGGAATTGTTGACGAACTATGACCATTTCTTAATGTTTGAAAGTGCTATTAGAGGCGGTTTGGTACAATGCTGCCACCGCTATGAAAAAGCCAACAACCCACTTTTAGAGAACAGCGAAGACTATGATCCAAACAAGGAAACCAAATATATGTTGTATTTGGACTGCATAAACTTGTATGGAAGCCAAATGAAAAAACACCTTCCAACTGGAAATTTTGAGTTTGTAAATGATGTTGATGATCTTAATTGGTCAAACTTACCTGAAGATTCGCCGTATGGACTTTTACTAGAATGTGATGTCACAGTGCCAGAGCACTTGCACGATATAATGAACGACTTCCCCATTTTACCAGAACAAAAAGATGTGGATAATCAGGGAAAACTACTTGCTACGCTTGAAGATAAAAAACACTATATCGCTCACTATACAGTGTTCCAGCAGGCAGTCAAACTAGGCTTGAAAATCACAAAAGTTCACCGAGCGTTGCGATTCTCCCAGTCACCGTGGATGGAAAAGTTCATCGACAAAAACACCATATTAAGAGCTGAATCTACAAATGAGTTTTCCAAAGCCTTCTATAAATTTATGAACAATAGTGTGTTTGGAAAGACGTTAGAAAATGTGCGCAATCGTGTAGATATTAGAATAGTAACTTCTCATGAAGCGTTCCAGAAGCTGTCACGTCAAGCAAGATTTGTTGACAGAAGCATTATCGCTGATGGTGTAATCGCGGTACATTTAAGAAGACAAAAGGTAGTATTAAACAAGCCGGTCTATGTTGGTTCTGTAGTTCTTGACAAAGCAAAAGTTCATATGAACTGGTTTCATTATATGGTTATGAAGAAAAAACTAGCTCCGCCAGACTTTGAAGTGTATGTTAACTATTCTGATACTGATTCTCTATTATATACCATAATTACCAAGTTAAACCTAAATAATGAATTGAAAGAAAGATTGGGAGATGTACTGGATAGGTCATGCTATCCCAAGGAGCATGAGCTGTGGCTGGAAGGAGCGATTCCTCAAATAGGCACATTTAAGGATGAATGTAAAGGAAGACAGCTATTTGAGTATGTAGGATTGCGTTGTAAAATGTACTGCTACAGGTTCAACTCCAGCCAACAGACAACGGCAAAGAAAAAGTGTAAGGGAATAAGCAAACGCTATGTCGAAAACAAAATTTCATTTGATCACTACAAGAAGGCACTGTTTGAAGATAAACAGTACAGAGCGACATTTAACCAGATAAGAAGCAAGACATTTCAACTCACCTCTAGAACAGTTGATAAACTCTCTCTGTCAGCCAATGATAACAAACGCATAGTGTTGCAGGACAAAATTAGAACTTTGGCGTATGGGCATTATCGAGCTCGTCAAAATGACGATGGAGGATCGTCAGAATATGATTGTAGTCAGTCTTAGCTCGATGGTTGATCAGCACTCTTTAGGAGTAGTCAGAATGTTGTATTCATTGAGTATGGATGCTGTTGCCCGTACTATTCCATATGAAAAAGAATATGAAAGAATCGAGGATATCGAAATGTTTTCGATACTCCCTTCCCTCATGCACACAGAGTTGAGAAGCTCTATTAAACGGACTTGGATAAAAACTACAACAGTCAACAGTGATTTAATAAAAAGTTATGAGTTTAGAGATATCGACTTTATGCAAATTGATAGTTATCAGTTTGTCATGCTCATGAACCATCCTCTGGAGGAACCAGAGTTTTGGAGTCGAAATTACTATGGTAATAATTGTCATATAAATGTGGACTACTATGAAACAATACAAACAGAACGTCCTATGAAGTATTGTCGAGGCTGCTTTTTTAACCTTTTTACACTAAAAGACGATAATGATATTGACTATCAAAGTTATTGGCACGAAAAGGGGTTGGCATTTGTACATGTTGTACAGCATTTTGAAGTTAACTCTAACAGGCTAATTGATGCAGTGGTTAAACAAGAAAATAACTGGTGTGACTACTGTGTATTTCGACCATTGTTTACATTTCTAAACTACTTTGACTGTAGAGACAATAACAACATGTTACATGATAGTGATGAAGACAGCCCCGCATCTCCAGTGACAATGTTTAACCGTACAGAACTTTATGATCCATATAGAGAGTGACATACGCTAGTCCAGCATATTTGAACAATGAGGCTGTTGGTCAAGTTTTGTTTCTAACCATACAATTTCACGTTTACTATGTTTGTTTTGCGTTTCTGTTTAGATATTATGCTTTATTGTAAACCTTAGCTATTGTAAAATAATATGATGAACTCATGCCTTTTTGTTGTCTATACTCTATAAGAGTTGTTTATCTACTTGAGAACTGAATTCTAGTAGTATATAGCTAAAATATAACTTAATAACATGATATAACAAAGTAAGATAATGCTTAGCATTATGATATTTAACACATGTATATTATTGTGCACATTTCATGAATATTTTGTAATGTACTAACAACCTTTTTCTATCTGTATTTGTTTTACTATTACATGTTTACTAATCTTAACACATTTATGTAACGCTAGAGTTGTATATAATAAACACATATAAAATGTTTATGGTTACCTGTTATGTTGGTGTTATCTATATAGCATTTATCTTTCAAATAAACTTATGTTAAACTTGACTACTTTGTTTGTTGCTAAACCCATTATTTAAAAGTTTTCCAAACACCCTCTGGTAAATTAATTTAAAAAGTATTATTGCTATGGATGCTAAGAAAAGTAAAGTCAATCCTCTACTGTGTTTTGCTAGCTTAGCTGAAGGAAAGGGTAAACAAATAAAGAAAACCAAAGTTTGTAATACAAATATATTACCATAAGATACATTGAATACAGCAATTTTCTCTTTACCATTTTGACAAGTATTTTAAGTTCTCCATCACAGCTTCGGTAATGTTTGCTGCACAAAAGCGGCGTACCTCACTGTCTATCCAGGGCATCATTGATGTCCTGAGTGCAGTCCGTTCATACCAAAAATCTTGAGTCTCTGCAGGCAACCTCCTTTCATTCAAGTCAGAAAGTAAACGTGGCAAATCACTTGTAATGTGTCGAACGAGTTGTTTATCCAAAGTCATTGAAGCCAAGTCATTTGTAGTGTTTGAAGAAAGCAAGGCCATTACCTTATAGTGTTTGGTAAAATATCGTGTGTAACGAGAGATCAGAAACTGCACAGTTGGGTTTATTTCAAGTAGGATATTAAAGTAGCTTTCAAGGGACGGGAACAAGCGTTTTAAAGAAATCCATCCATCATTTTGTAGAACCACTCTGGGAGTCTGTCGAATAATATCAGATTCACTAGAAGGTCTCGAAAGTGTAACAGAATTCAAATTGTGATTAACTGGCTTATTTCTCAGACGATAGTTACAAAATGATACTAATCCATTTGGTCTGGGTTCCAGTATGACTGTATGTAGATAGAATGGATTGAATGGAGTTTCATTGGAGTAAAAGTTGTTGACAGAGTGGTGAACTGTAGAGCTTTGCAGACTTAAAAGATCTTCAAATGTCAATTCAATTGAGGTTTCATTATTCACTAAACAAATAGAAGGAGAAAAGTCTTTAATAGAATCAAGACCAACAACCGCATGAGCCTGGCTTGCCACTTTGTAAATCTGTCTGAGTAAAAGACGTGGTTCCCATGAGTTAGACTGCTGGTTAGAACGCACAGCTGCTTTGTGTGAACTATGAGAGTGACTCACCACAGATGTTGTCATCACAGGTGTTGAAGCAGACGTCGAAGAAGAACACACGTATGACACTGGAGGTGAAGTCGATAGTGTGGTCGGTGACGTAGATAGCTTAAGTGCTGATGTATTTGATAATAGTTGTTGCGAACGTTGAGGTGGTGGTGGTGGTGGCGGCGGCGGTGGTGGCAGTTGTGATGACAGTGATGGCAAAATCGAGGCATGAAGTTTTTCTTGATGACCTTTCTGACGAAAAACCTGGCTCGACCTGGCACGTGTGGCAGATTTTGCCGAATTGGAGTGGGCTGGTATTTTCTGCTGTACAATTGACGGCTGTTCCGGTCGATACTCTTCCACTTCCTTTGAATCGTAATCCTCATCCTCTTCCACTGCATTACCATTTTCACTGCAAACTGTCGAACACTCGCGGGTATAGTAATTCGTTTGGATCGCACTTGTACCTGCTGTTGTGTGTACAGAATCAGATACGTCTTGCAGAGTCTCACCAGTTAGAGATGCAAGAAGCTGGTCAATGTCCATAGTATTTACATCGGAGTATATTACGTTATGCACTGGGGGTATAGGGGGAGCTTTAGTACGTTTGCGTTTCACTCGCGATAGATCTTTACGTGGAACTGGTGCCGACCGCTTCACTGACGCGTTCATACTGACTGAACCAGCAAACAAGTTCTAGGTTTTATATGCAGTGTATTTGCAGGTCTGGACAGGTCTTAGTACGATCATTGACCTTATGAGGCGGATGCTGAGCGCCAAGGACAAATCCATTGAACCTCTTGGATCTCTTTCTTTTTTGCGATTACATAACGTTGTTGTTTAAAGAAGGCTTTGACAACAAGTCTAGACAGGTTTCCATTTATTTATACATGCTAAAAAATTTTAAGAGATAGATAATCCTGTTGTCGTAAGTAATGCAGTGAGCTTTTTATCAATAGTTGTAAAAAATTTTAAAGTTTCGGCATCTGATTTATCCAACGTGTTTAGCCTTTCATCAATGGTCCTTAATAATTTCGATGTTTTCTCATCTGATTCTTGCAGCTTCTTTACCTCTTCATCTAAGGATACTAGCGATTTAGACTGTTTCCCGTCTGAATCATGTAGCTTCTTGAATCTTTTATCCAAAGACATCAAAGATGTAGAAACTTTCTCATCCGAGTCTTGTAGCTTATTGAGCTTATCACCCAAAGATACTAAAGATGCAGACGTTTTGTCATCTGATTCAAACAGCTTTTTGACATTTCTATCCAAAGATAACAAATGTGTAGATGTTTTCTCATCCGAGTCTTTCAGCTTCTTGAGCTTATCATCCAAAGATAATAAAGATGCAGACGTTTTCTCGTCTGATTCAACTAGCTTTATTAGTTTGTTATCCAAGGAAGCAATTAATTGTGATGATTTCCCATCTGATTCTTCTAAGTTGTTTAGTCTATCGTGATAGAATAACTGTTTCTCCTTTATGTCTTTTTAGCTCGGTCTTGATAGAACCCTCTATGGAG